>NC_056746.1:318649165-318949165 GCF_019279795.1 Protopterus annectens
TCCAGGGGAAATTCCATAGCAGAGCCTGAAGAGGTATAATTACTAGCTCCTCTGTGGCAGAGAGGGATACAACCCTAAGTATGTTTCAGGTCTAGTTCAGGTAGTGGCTTTGGCACTTGTAGGAGCTGGCCGGGGAGGATGGGAGTGAAACGATATGGTCTACTTGGCCATCCTGGGGTGATGGATGGTGGTGGCTGTGGTTTGCCACATAGATGCCACTTGGGGGAGAACACTAGATGTCTGCCTCATAGAACCCTAACTCTGCTGAGCCCACACTGATATATGCAACAGTACTGTAAGTTAAGGAGGAACTCTTGGAGGGCATCTGTTGTGGAGCTTGGAAGACCCACCCCAGGGGAGAAGAGTGCTGGTCCAGGGGAAAGGGTAAGCCACCCTGTAGACCAGCAAGTCTTGCCCTCTTCCTACCAACCAACTCCTGAGGCAAGCAGCTGAACTCCTTGGGATTTCTGGGCAGGAATGAATGGGGCTGTAGGGCTCTTGCCTGCCTGGGAGTATCTGGCAACCATGGAATGAAAGGAATGGTTGGATGCAGGTAGATGAGGATCCATCAAGCTCAGTCTTGTAAGGGTACAAAAAAAAGGTCTCAAATTACTGGAAGCTTTTACCACCAGTAACAAAAAGTGAGAGAACTATGGCTCTAAATGCTGTCTTCAGATCATTCTTGCTGCAGTCTGTAGTGCATAACTTGTAGTACTTCTTCCTTTTTCTTCTTTCAGCTTTTCCTGGTTAGGGGTCGCCACAGCGGGTCACCTCTCCGGTCATGATTGGCAGTGGAGTTTTACGGTGTCGAGTTGCCAGCCCGGCGCCCAACCTTCCACAGAAGGCGCACTCACACATGCACTCACGCCAATTTAGAGTGTCCAATCCACCTACAGCATGTCTTTGGGATGTCTGAGGAAACCAGAGCACCCGGAGGAAACCCACGCGACCAAAGGAGGACATGCAGACTCCGCACAGAAGGCACCCCATCCGAGGATCGAACTGGAGCACCTCTTGCTGTGAGATGGCAAATGCTAACCGCTGCACCAGAGCGGCCGCCCACATTACTTGTAGTACTGAATGTCATAAATCCAGCATATTGTCCTGCTTCCAGTGTGTTGCAGATGAGTACACTCACAGGGAAATTTTTTTTTTTTTTTTTTTTTTTTTTATAACTACTGCATTTCTGTGCGAGTAAAAAAAAATGTTTGGGGTGTGGAAAGCAAATTCCACACAGATTCCCACACTTTTTTTTTTGTCTGGGGTGAAGCACAGAGTGGACAGTTGCCCAAATTGCATCAAATTCACCTTGAGGACAATTCATTGCAGGGTGAGGTATCTTCAGGAATACTAGGGTCAAAAGAGGACATGTGCTTTGCCTTGTTCAGCCATGGTGTCAGCCAAGGCTTCAGCGAGCTGCCTCTTGAAATATAAACATTCAGAGAGGCACCCAAAGGAGATTTGAAAAAAACTAACATCAGTCTTTTCAAAGCTAAAGATTTCTCTGGATATTAATCCTATTGATCACTGCTGCAGCAACCTTAGCTGAATGGGTTATGTCCTGTGTAGGGTATAAGACAGCCAGATTCCAAAGCTTCAGGGCACTTTCTGCATGCCCAAGCCATCAGTCATTTCAAGCTGAGCTGACTAAAAAGACAGGTTTGAGCGCCAAGCCCTCCACAGCTTTCATGCTGCTGAAGAGTTGCCTCTTCTGAGACTTTCAGGGATTGGTAAGCATGTGCTGTTCCATTGCTGAGCAGAGAAGTTCCTTTTGGACAAGTAACGTCCATTTTTGAAAAAAAAAATATTACTAATATTTTTCTGTTCAGGAAAGTTATTGTTAAGCTAGGAGTTTAATGGACTGTCACAAGACTATATTGTACTATTAAATGAGAACACTTTTTTCCTATCAATTTAAATGTTTAAAGTATTTAAAAACATTTATCTGTGGATAAGTTGTATTTATTTTCCTTTTGTGGGCCGGAAAACTATTTTAAAGTTTTTTACTGTGTTTTTGTGTGAAAAAAGTGACATTTTAAAATTTTATTGCCTTTTGCTGTTTGTTTCCCCCAGGAAAGAAAAAACATTTTCGGCTGGATCATGGAAGAAACTACCGGGTCCCATGGTCAGTCCTTCTTTCAGCAACAAAAGGAGAAAGTTAAGCAGATAGCCCTTTGCCACCACAGCAGGCTCGCAGTTTGCCTCAGGCATAGGTGGGTGACTGATGTGGCGATTGTTCATCAGACCACTCATCTTTTAACCCGGATACCTCTTGCCACTGTCAACTGGGGGTTAGCCACGTCCTCTGTGGCTGTTGCTATCCCCTTCAGTGGCAGGGGGGGGCCACTCATGTCAGTCCTGAGAGAGGGAACAGGGAACGTTTCTGTGTTGTCAGAATGGCATGCCTGTCCCTGGAGGATCTACTGATGGACATCAATAACTCTGTTGGCTCCATTTTTTCTGTCAAAAAGAAACAGAAAACTAAAGATGTATCTACTACTCATCAGATTTCCCTATACAGGAGTAGTTTGTGTCTGGCTCAGGGTTTAATTTAGGCCATTGATCCTTCTTGTAAGTGGTTTCTGGTAAAAAGAGCGTTACCTCTTTTCTAGAAGAGATTCAAAATTCTGAATTTTGAATGGAAGATGAAGGGACAGATATAGAGCTTTCTGCTCAGGTTTCTGATTCAGACCCCGAGGAGAACTCAGTTTCCTGAACTTTCACCCATTCCTCCAGTTCTGTCTGCTTTGTAGAATGTGTGTTGTCACTGCCTGCAGTTTTCTTGATGGTCAGCCAGCTGCCTCTAAAAAGGCAGATAAAATGTACAAATTTCTTCAGTCCTTTAAGTTTTTATACACTCTTTCCAGACCTGACTAGCGGCTATAGTTGTAGTTAATCCTACTGCTGCTAAACATTTAGTTAATTTCAGTCCTACTCTTTTGATAAGGATGGGAGATTATCAGTAGATATGGTAAAAAAAAAAGTGTATACTTTGCAACTTTGATTTTCATAATTTTAAATGATCAGGCTCCTATGTTAAAAGTTTATTCTTACTAATTGTACAAGTATAAGGAATGTTTTGTCTACAGTTTCTTCTTGGGAAGAAAAGTTTGCTTTAAATACTTCAGTTTTTTCAGTTGTACAAGTTACTTATTATTTACAGTGTGTGTGACTCAGCTGACACTTCTTCCGTGTCTATGACCACTGGTAATGTTTGGAGAAGGTTTGTCTGGATGTATTCTCAGAACCTCCCAGATGATGGAAAAATTAGATTTTAAATGCTCCTTTATGTAGCAATTTAGTTTTTGCTTCCTCTGCTGAAGAGGTAATCAAAAACTGTGTTAAAAGTGATAAGTTGATACAGAGAAACTCTTCAAGATTTGTTTAGCCCTCCTGTTCCAAATTTTCTAAGGTATTCTCTGACTGAGTTATGGCAAAAAATTAAACAGTTGCAGCAGGTAAACAGACATTTAAGAAGAAATGCAAAGGGGTTCCAAAAATAATTCAGGAAACCCCCAAAACCAAGGACAGTCCAAGTCAGAATGACTGTTCAAGGGACCATCTACTCTCCTCCCACCATAGCAGCCTTGTTTCCCTTCCAGAAAGTATGAATCTCCCCTTTTCTGTTTGGCACAGATCGTTTCAAGCAGATTGGTTCTGAAGATCATTCATCAAGGTTATATATGGCAGTGGAAGGAGATTCCTCCTTTCCAGAGGGTAATTTCTTATTCACCTAATCTAGACTCTCTTATTTCCACCTGTGCATCATCACATGCTGTACTAGGTAGTGATAGAACCATGTCCTCCTTCCCAGATGGGGAAGTTTTTTTTTCCCCCAAAGATGCTTTTAGTAGCAAGGAAAGAAAATGCTCAGAGACCAGTTCTGCCTATTTCTTTCCTAAACCTGGTTGTGATAGTGCCAGAATTCAAAATTATGTCATTTCGCAATCTGTTACTTCTTTCTCATTCAGGTTTTCTGGTAACACTATGTTTAAAAGATGCTTATCACATCCCTTTTCTTCCAGAATTTAGGTATTGCTTAAGGTTTTGTGACTTTGGCTCACATGATCAGTTCTCTGCCTTACATTTTGGGCTATCCACTACACCAAGTGTGTTCACGAAGTGTCTAGCTCCAGTTGTAGCTCAATGGAGGCTACAGGGTATCCACATTTGTCCATATTTAGGTGACTTACTTATCTTTGCAGAGTTTTTTTTCAGAGTCATGAATCCCTCACTTTGGTAAGAGATGTCTTAAACAAGGTGGGAATCCAAGAGAGCATTCATTTATGAAGGAGTCAAAAAATAACTTTTGATGGTGTTTCCGGGTGTAAGCTAGACAACTCAGTTCAAAGAGCTTTTGTTTCCAAGGAAAAGAAGATCTATATCTAGAGCTATTTTTAAGCTTTTCCACAGTTTGGTCACTCTAAGGGAATACCTCAGGATTTTGGGTCTCATGGCATTTATGATTTTCTCGTGATACCTCTGGCAAGACTCCACATGAGAAAGATACAATGGTATTTGAAGTCTCTTTGTTTTGAGCGTCAGTATCCTTTATCTCTTCAAATCCCTGTGCTAGGGTTTGTCAAAAGAAAAATGACTTGGTGGGGACAGCAAATATCCCTAAATCTGGGTCTCCCCTTTTCCTTCTGTTTCAAAGCAGTCAGTCATCACAGATACCTTGGAGTTTACTTGGGAGCAGTTTTGGGAGGGATAAAAGTGTAAGGTTTGTGGGACACCAAGGACAGATACAAGCACATAAATATAAAAGAGATGCTTGCCCTGATCAAGGCACTCAATACTCTGAAATCATCCTTGTTCTGCAGGACCTCTTCAAGTTGTTACAGACAATACCATAGCCTTGTGGTACATCAACAAGCAAGGGCAAACCACGTCATACACCCTTTGAATACCCATGGTAGCTTGGGATATAGCTTCACACCACAGTCTGTCTCAGGCATCCTACAGTCATCAGAGCAAAATTGTGTGGCAGGCAAGCTGAGTAGGACAAGGGCAGACCCTCACTAATGGAAGTTAGATCGGTGAATCTTACAAGATTTAATCCAGGTGTGGCGAGCTCAAGTAGATATGTTTGCTTTCTCTCTCAACAATTAGCTGGCAAGATTCTGCTCCAGGACTCAATGCAAGAAGGGCCTACAAGATCGATGCCTTTTCATTTCCTTGGACAGGAGTGTTCCTGTATTCTTTTCTACACTTTCCATTGATATGCAGAGTAGGATTTAGATGGAATCCACCATCATTGTGAAGACTCCATTCTGACACAGGCAGCAGTGGTTCTCCCTTCTTTTGGAAAGGGGTAATTGCCACAAGCTTACTCACAGAATGGATCTACTCGCACAAGATCAGGTGTGTTTGATTCACTCCGACACTAATACATTTCAGTTGACTTGCCTGGATGGTATTCCCTTTAGGCATCTGTTTGCTGAGGGATGTGCAGCAGGTACTAATGGAGGCAAGAAAGCCTGTTACTAGAAAATCATATCAAATGGAAAAAGGTTTTCTAGTTGGTGCCAACAACAACATAACTAGCACCCATTCAGAGCTAGTTGTTGCCTGGTTTTACAGTATGTGTGCGCGTTGCTATCCTATGGCTTTTTTTTTTATTCCTCTGTCAAGGTTCATTTATTGCCCACTTTAACATATATACCTTGCCTCACCTGGACCTTTAGATGTTCTTCATGTTTCACTGTTGCAGTCATTACATTTGGGTAATCTGCTGGCAGATTGCCCTCAGTCGGGGTCCTGCATCGGTTGCTGTCTCCTCTTCCATGACGTCAGGTCGTCAGGGGTATAAAACATGCAGCCGACGCCATTTTCTCCAGTCTTTTGTGCCACGCGGTGCCCGAAGCAGAAGCATTTCACAAGTGCCGGATCGGCCGACTACTGAAATATTCGAGTTTGAGTTTCAGAACCGAAGTCTTCACTAAAGCTAAGTACCCGTTAGAAACTTTTTCTTGCTTTTTACCGATGTCAGAAAAAGTTAATAATTGTATTACTTGTGGGAAGCAAATACCTCATAAGGATTTCCATTTATACTGTATTCCTTGCCTAGGCCCTGATCACAACGTGCCTAGCTGTCGGTTTTGTGCTAGATTTAACCAACGCACTATTAAGTGTCGGTATATTTTTGCATCAAAGTATTTTGGAAACAGATTTAACTACCCAGAAATGTCGTTGGATAGCAATCCGACTACCAGAGTACATAAAAAACGCAAAGAAAAGGACAGAGAAAGGCAGTCGAGATCCAAAACCGACGACAAAGCTTCTCCTAAGCCAGTCGCTGGTTCGCCGGTACTCAGTGAGGCGCCTTCACAGCCCCTGATACCTGCTACCTTCGAGTCGCAGGCCTCTACCGACACCCATGTGGAGGCTGGCATACTGCAAGATACTCAAGGTATTGGACCGATGGATGTATCTCCCTTGGATGGGTCCAGAGCCACTGAGCAGGCACCAACTTCTGAGGGTGTATTCAGACCTCAACATTTGTACATCAAACCAATGACAGCTGCAAAACCAAAGATAAAAGCAACTTCTAAACCTAAAAAACTGACGCATGAGCCACGTAAAGCTGTTACAAAATAGCCATATAGGTAAAGGGAGTAATACTAATGCTTTAGCTAAGCATGTACAAGATATGGGTGTACAACATAAGTTTATGTTTATGGTTGTCTCTAGGACATATGAGAGTGTTAGAGTGGGTGATATTAGAGCTAGAACTGAGGAAGTAGAGGCTAGGTGGATAGTCATGCTTAGAGCCAATTATGGTCATGGTTTAAATGAACAGGTGCCTTTGAAGCCTGTTCTTGGTAAAAGGGCTTTACATAGGTAATTCCTGTCTTTTATTTATTTATTTGTTTTTATATTTTTCATTTTTCTATTTTATAATAATCGTAGATTGTTTATTAAATATGCTTATATGCTCATTAGAATGTGCTTATATATATATGTTTTATTAATAGTGTATATGTATGTTTTAAACTGATTTTAAGGTTTCCCTTTTAAAAGGTTTTGTACCAGCAAGTAATTTGAAGGGTTAATTAGACCCTCTCTTTTACTAATTGAATTATTGGTCAAGTTTTGACTATGTATATAAAGAACAACCAGTTTGATTTTATTGTATCTTGAAAAAGCTCAGCACCAGGCTGAGCGAAAGCGCTTGAGGAGATTTTTGTTTGTTATTAAAGCAAGAAAGTTTTATGTAAGTTGCAGCCTTTCATTTTCTGCCTTGCGGAAGAAGGAATATCAGCATTTCATCAACTTTTCATTCTGGGCTTCCAGAGCCAGCTTCCAGGTTGTGGATCTGCTTTGCTTTATTGGTGCTTTTCACTTGTTCTTGGTTTTCTGTTTGTGAACTGTTTCGGATCCATGGCGGAAGAAGGAGCACAGAGTACTTTCTCTGACACTCCTCAGTTACTTAAACCACGAGATGACAGTGCACCGGTTACAAGGGCGGAGTTTAATCAAGTGCTGGGTATGCTAACCCAGTTGACGAGTATGCTCAACAACAGTGGTGTTGAGAGACCTACAGTTTTTCCAGGTAACCAGCAGCAGGGTTTAGAGCGAAAGAGAAGGCACACTTCCACTCATAATGAATGCAACGAACAAACTGACAGTGGTGCTTGTTTGGGAACCTGTAACCAGCAGGCAGGTTCAAAACAAAGCAGTAATGATAGCAGTAAGGGCAACAATGTCCTGCCTAATGAATCAGAAATGCAGGAGAAGCGTTTTGATTTTGGAGCGTGGGCTGGTCAGCAATTTTGGTTTCGTGAAGGTACTGTCAATTTTAATACTAATTTAAACAGTAACTCTGACATTAATGCTGGCATTGAAAAAGATTTTAGCATTCTTCGTGACAAGCTTTATACTTTTAAAGCAAACCAATTGGAAATTGACTGTCTTAAGGAGTGTGTCAATGTGGGAAGAATACCAAAGGGACGGAGGTGCTTCAAATTTCCCAACAATGTGCAAAAGGACTCTTTAATTACTACAAGAAATTGTGTGGTGTATTTAATCGTGCTGGTATAGAGATGTTAGAGGTTATGGTGGAAGAATATGAAACAAAAGCAGAAGTCTTATTAAATGATTTAAAGGCTTTGAACAATAGTTTAATTAACAATGAAAGATTTGTTTCTGTTAAACGAAGTTATGATAACATTTTTAAGGAGGTTGACCAACACTGTTTGAGAATTCTTAACCGTAAAATACACAAATTAGAGAGGGACTTAAAGGAATACAATGAAGGGGTGGCCTACCCACTGCCATTTAAAGCTAAGCAGTATAACAACATTAATAGTGGTGCACAGGGAAATTTTAATAGAGGTTACAGAACAGAAATGCTGTATGAGACACCAAGATACAACCAAAGGTTTGCAGAGAAGGATAGAGGTTCCTTACACCAGGATTTTCACTTTCCCCCAAACAGGGGGGGGGGAACGGATTTTTTCAGGGGTGGGGGAACAAGTAGACCAGGACATGCAGGCTATTTCAAGCTATCCACACACGACTAACACTGTGGCCAGCTTGAATGTTTCAAATAAGGTCACAGTGGTAACAGAAAACAATTTTTCGATTTACAGTTATACCAGCATTAGTTTGGGAACGGAACATTTTGATTTATTCACCAAGGCACTGCATTTTGTGCCAGCATTTTCTAACAGAATGGAACAGGAGTTGATAGATTTAAAAATGTTTAGCAGACAACTGAACCTAATGCTTTATTTTAAAGGGGAACTTCCTGTAAGTATGGCGCTTTCACGTAGGAGTACATTTAACCCACCTATGGACCCAACAGTCAAAATATTGGAAGAAATGATGGAAAAAGACATCAGGATGATTAACAATAATAAGCAAAGAAATGACCCCCATAATATCAGTAGGCATGAGATGAATTTAATCAAGGATCTCAAAAGTAGTAACTGTAGGGCTATGAAAACAGATAAGGGGGGGGGGGTTAGTTCTGATGTATAATTCAGACAATATTCAGTACATTGAACGGATGTTGCAGGACCCGGAGCAGTATGAACAGGTCAGGTGTCCAGGAATGAGTTACATATGGCATACTCAAGAATTTCTTTCATTTTATATGACCATCTTTTGCAAGGGGGTTTTAATGAAAAATTGTATAATTTTTTAATTGTTGCCAAGCCAAGAATTCCTGTAATATTTGGCATCCCGAAAACACACAAAGGTATTGACCCCCTACACTTCAGACCTATAGTATCTGGGCAAGGAGGTATAACAGAACCGATTGGGAAATTTATAGACCACACTTTGAAGCAATTTGCTGCTTCCTTGAAGTACATCTGCAGGGATTCTTGGGATTTTCTTAGGGGTCTGCAATCCCTAGCATACCATCCGGATCTATTGCTGGTAACTATAGACATTGTTCAACTGTTCCCCAGTATACCTCATTCTACAGGACTGAAATGGTTTAGTGATGTTTTAGTTAAAGAGGCGAAACTTACTTCCAACCCCACAAACTTGTTGGTGGAGTTAATGGAACTAATCCTGGAAAATAATTTCATTTGTTTCAACAGTCATTTCTACAGGCAAAAATCAGGTGTTGCAATGGGGGCGGCCTGTGCCACAGTTTATGCAAACATAGTGTTGCATAAATGGGAAAACACATATATTTTTGGCACAGAGTGGGCACAGTACATCAAGCATTATGTCAGATTTCTTGACATTTGTCTTGTATGGAGTGGTACTAGGGCAAATATGGAGGAATTTTTTCATTACATCAACAGCACTACTTCTTTTTTAACCTTTACACACTCAGTGAGTTTTGACAGCTTGAATTACTTGGATGTGCACTTGGTTAAAGATAAAGTTAACAATAGGTTCATATCAAGTGTGTTTAGGAAGCCCACCTATTCAAATGCTTTTTTGCATTTTCAAAGTAACCACCCTGAATATCAAAAAAGAGGCATAGTCAAGGGACAATTTATCCGTGCCTCCAGAATGTGCAGCACAAAGCAGGTGTTTATGGAGGAAATTAGGTTCCTAAAAGAAAGATTCTTTGAAAGAGGGTATCCAAGCCTTCTTGTTGAAGAGCTAGCGACAGAAATTATTAGGTGCAGAGAAACAAAATACCCACCTCTCCTAGACACTACGGGCACATCAATATGCCAAGTGGGCAGTAGCCTGCAGAATAAGGAACAAAAAGGTTACATCCATACTTTTAGTATTGATTGAGGTTGTGGAAAACAGTGTAAAGAAATACTGGCCGATCCTAAGACTGGACGATAGGTTGGGTAATATGATTCCAGAGTTTCCTAGATTCATTAGACGTAGGGGTACCAATCTAAAAGAAATGCTAGAGATGAATCAGAACAAATCAATGGCAAGTAGTGATAATAAAAAAGAAGGCACATACAAATGTGGAATGTTTGCAAGCAATGCCCGGCTATATTCAATGGACATAGGCTATATTTACCATCAAGAAAATTCCTACATCAACCAAGGGGCCATTATAATTGCAATGCCAAATTTATTGTTTATTTAGGTTTGTGTACTAGATGTAAAAGTTTCTACATAGGAAAGACTGAAAGAACCCTCAGAAGACGTATTTATGAGCATCAGTATGATATAATTAAGAAAAAGGAAACTAATGCTTTTTATAGACATTCCCTTTTTTGTCCCAACATGGAAATTAAATTCATTATTTTAGAACAGTTAAGGTTGGACGAAAGGGGGGGGACTGGGGGTCTCTTTTAGAATATAAAGAGTTATTATGGCAGCTAAGACTAGATGCAGGAAGGCGACCAGGGCTCAATGACGCTTGCAGCATTAGCAGCGTCCTGAGGTTAAGGAAGGCTAAATTATGAACTTTCGGTTTTCTAGTGTTTTCAGGGTTTACATATAGAAATTAAATTTTGCTGAACAAACAGCATATTTAAACATTTTTAACATACTAGCATGTGTATAGTATTGGCTTTTGAATATTGTTTTAACATTGCATAGATTTAATATTGCATATTTTTAACACTGTATATTTTTATGGCAATCTGTGCATACACCAACAATTGATTATTAAGTTTATGTATATACTTTGTTGGACATTGCAGTGAGTTGTGCTTAGTAATGGTTTGCCTGCAAGCAGGTTTTGTACTAGCAAGTAATTTGAAGGGTTAATTAGACCTTGTCTTTTACTAATTGAATTATTGGTCAAGTTTTGACTATGTATATAAAGAACAACCAGCTTGATTTTATTGTATCTTGAAAAAGCTCAGCACCAGGCTGAGCGAAAGCACTTGAGGAGATTTTTGTTTGTTATTAAAGCAAGAAAGTTTTATGTAAGTTGCAGCCTTTCATTTTCTGCCTTGCGGAAGAAGGAATATCAGCATTTCATCAACTTTTCATTCTGGGCTTCCAGAGCCAGCTTCCAGGTTGTGGATCTGCTTTGCTTTAGTAGTGTATATGCATGTTTTAAACTGATTTTAAGGTTTCCCTTTTAAAAGTTAATTAGAGTGCATCATGTGATTATTCAACCTGGCTATTTAAGGTGTGTTTTTTTGTAACAGTTTTACACCTGAAGAAGCATTTTGTGAAAGCGCTAGTGTGTTGTAATAAAGCAGTTCTGCATAGATTCGTTTCCTGGAATTTTTCAAGTTCATTGCGGATTCTGGAGCCTACTCTCAGCAGCTTTGTGTGTATCCAAGTATTCAGATATATTCTTACTTGGACTATCTCATTCAAAGAGAGAACAAGGACACTCTTATACGACACCTGGCGTTTGTGAAAAGGCTTCTAACATGCCTAGGGTACACAATAAACGAAAAGAAATCGCAACGGATACCCTCTCAAATGATAACATTCCTGGGTGCAAGCATGAATACAACTGCCCAGATGGCTTACCTCACGCCAGAGAAACAAAGGCAACTGACTACTTACTTCAAACTGATGGCAACAAAAACCCAGTCTTCTGCAAGACAAATTCTGCAGGCTCTGGGCTTCATGGCATCCTGCATCCTACGAATTCCATATGCAAGACTGCATGTGAGGAAACTTCAGTGGTACCTAAAAAGTTTATGGAGTCAACATTCACATAGTCTGAAACAAAGATTCCTCTCATTCCCTGCCTGCAACAGGAGTTTATATGGTGGGCAAAGGCCTGTCACCAAAACATGGGATGGCCCTTCACTCTACCCCTTGCCAGCCAAACCTTAAAAACAGACGCATCAGAGTATGCCTGAGGGGCCCACATGGCAGGAAGATGCATTCAGGGCAGATGTCCACCAAATCAAATGCATGTACATATCAACCAGAAAGAGATGCTAGCTGTTCAAAATGCCCTAACAGCCTTCAAGGACTTACTTCATCCAGGACAACTACTGATAAAGATGGAGAACACCACAGTCATGTGGTATATAAACAAGCAAGGGGGCAGACATTCATACCCCCTTTGCAGATTAGCCATGGCACTGTGAGACACAGCTTTAACCTATCAAATACATCTTCAAGCTCAATTCCTGCCAGGAAAACAAAACATTCTGGCAGATGATTTAAGCAGAAACTTTATGGATCCTCACGAGTGGAAACTAAACCCACTAGTCTTCAGCATGATAACAGAGAAATGGGGGAGCCCAGACATAGATCTATTTGCCTCTCCTCAAAATCATCAACTGGAAGGATTCTGCGCAAGGACTTATCACAGACAAGCATGGAAAGTGGAAGCTCTATCCTTCAGTTGGGAAAAACCAATCAGTTTACGCCTTTCCTCATCTGCCTCTTCTACCCAAGGTCCTCCTAAAAGTCAGAGAAGAGAAGCCAAAGATGATGATGATTGCCTCGGACTGGCCCCGCCAATACTGGTACCCAATCCTAAGGAACTTGTCTCAATACCCAGCTTGAACCTTGCCTCAAAAACCACAACTACTGTCCCAGCAAAACAATCCGATCCTGCGCAGTCAACTACAGACTCTGAACCTGGCAGCATGGCTAATCCTGTAATCATACAAACGACACCTCTCAGTAAAGCTGTGATGGATGTCATTTTGGAAGCCAGAAGGCCTAGTGCTAGAAAATCTTATGCTGACAAATGGAAGAGATTTTGTGCTTGGAATCAAGCACAAGGAACTGATGCAGCAGAACCACATATTCCTCAGATATTACAATACTTAACTGAGATGCTTGACAAAGGCCTATCTTTCTCATCAATCAAAATCCATGCCTCTGCCATTTCGGCTCATTACAATACAGAGCCGCCAATCTTTTCTCATCCTTTACTAAAGCAGTATCTTAGAGGAGCCAAAACTTTAAGGCCTCCTAGAAGATCACCATTACCTCCATGGGACCTCAATTATGTGCTGGAAAAGCTCACCCTGCCATCATCTGAAGCAGCTGCTACCGCTGATATAAAATTCTTATCATGGAAGACAGCTCTGCTACTAGCAATTACTTCAGCAAGAAGAGTTTCAGAGCTACAGGCCCTCATGGCTGTAGAGCCTTTTATCATATTCTACCCAGACAGGGGGTGTCTGAGGACAAATCCTTCTTTTATGCCTAAGGTCATTTCCAGTGTGGCTCTTAACCAAACAATTCATCTGCCAACTTTTTATCCAAATCCGCAGAACAAAGGGGAGAAAATTCTGCATTCCTTGGACATACACAGACAGCTAAGATTCTACTTGAGCAGGACTAAAGCTCTAAGAAAAACTGAGCAGTTACTAGTGCATATGCTGCAGGATCAGAAGGAAAGGCTATTTCAAAGCAGACAATTTCAAAGTGGATAAGCCATTGCATCCATTTCTGCTACTTACACCATGGCAAACCTGTGCCTACGGGCATTAGGTCTCACTCCACCAGAGCGGCAGCTACTTCAGCAGCCTTTCTCAGAGGAGTACCAACCAAGTACTTTCTAGAGGCTGCTACTTGGAGTTTTTTTTCACACCTTTACAAAGCATTACCATTTGCCTCTCTACTCTAAGTCCAGGGCAGGCTTTGCCACTGCAGTGCTGCAGGGCCTTATAGCCTCACCAAATGCTGTTTAGCTCCAGCCTCCCAACCATAGCTTTGGGATTCTACCCAAATGTAATGACTGCAACAGTGAAACATAAAGAACATAGTACAGTTGTATACACTTACCATAAATGTAGATGTTCGAGTGTATTCACTGTTGCAGTCCAGGTTACCCTCCCGCCATCCCCCTGTCATTCTACAGTTTATCTTTCCTTCTCTATCTTCTACAACCTATGTGGTGTATTTGCTTGTAGATGAAGGTAAAGTTTATGTTGAAGCATGTGTTACCTTTTTGGGGGCACCTGACATCGGGGGCAAGAAAAACTAAAGAAAATGGCGTTGGCTGCATGTTTTATACCCCTGACGACCTGACGTCATCTAAGAGGAGACAGCAACTGACACAGGACCCAAGACTTTGGAATTCAGGCCGACTGAGAGCAACTTGACAGCAGATTACCCAAATGTAATGACTGCAACAGTGAATACACTCGAACATCTACATTTATGGTAAAGTGTACACAACTGTACTTTTCTCACACCAACTGCATTGTTTCTCTAATTGCACTGATTTTTTGGGGGACCCTTCTTACCCTCCCAGGATGGTCAATATTCTCACAGCTTCCCTCCGCAAGAAATGTTTTTAGAAGTAAATGGATAGTTTTTTTTTTATTCTCCATTAGCCAGAGTTTTGATCCTGTCTTACCCCACATCCTGGCAGTTTTTAATTTATTTGCCCACATTTTTGATCAAGGTTGAGCTGTTCTGCTATCAGGGTGCATTTAGTGGCTATTTCATCATTGTCTTCATTCTTCCTGTCAAGCATCCTTAAAAGCTTGTAAAGCCTTTCTGTTGAAACATTCACATAAAGAATCTGTTTCTTTTTAGAGCCTCAGTTTCTTGCTGGAGAAACTAGTGCTGCTTCCCTTTAAACCAGCAGCCAAAGTTGATCATAACATTTTGGAAAACTTTAGTAATGGTAGTTCCACTACGATTGCCTCAAACTCCAGGCTTTTTCTTCCAACCCCCTATATACAGTCATCATTTAAAGCTTGCTAATGTTTGCATAGCAATCCCAACCTTTATGTCTAAAGTTGACACAAAAATTAATCTTACAGTATTCTTCCCTCAGTACTTCAACAGAGGGGTGTATTTCTTAGACTTTCTTGATGTATAGCATCAAATAAGATTTTGTATTGACAGAAGTAAATATATCAGAAATGATGATAAACATGTTGTCTCCTTTGCTGTAGGTAAAACAGGTGATAACCTCACCCTGGCGCCTGTTGGACTGTATTAGGTTTTGTTTCGCGAAATATAAGAAACCCTCTCAAGCACGCTAAAAGCTTATTCTGCAGGACCACAGCTACTCCTCAGTCTTTGTTTAGAAACTGGTGTGTGTTTAGAAACTCATCTATTGATGACATCTGAGCAGTTGCAAAGTGGCATTCTCTGCATGCTTTCATAAGGTCCTGTAAGCCAGATATGGTCTCAAGGTCCAAGTCAACCTTCAGATTTATTGTATGTAATGATATTCTGTCATGGTGGAGAAGATAAGAACTCTGCCCTACTGTTGAAGCAAATGGAGTGGATCATGTAAGAATACTTAAAGTTATATTCTTAACAGACCATTAGATCTTAATGATCCACGTCTGTTCAAATCAAGGAATTATCTGGATCATGTTAGATACCAAAATTATATTCTTACCTGAATATTAGAGTTTAATAATCTACATTTGTTCATCTCAAGAACTGGATTGGATCATGCAAATGGACTAGATTATGTAAGATACCAAAATTATATTCTTAATAGAACATTAGATCTTTATGATCCATGTCTGTTCAAATCAACATAATCTCCCACTGTCCCTCATACTGCTACCTGCTGCATACCAGTCTTACTGTTGAAGTGAATGGAGCTAGATCATGAAACTTAATGTTATGGCAAGTACATAACTTTTCTTTCTCCTTGTTTGCCTGGAGTAGGTCCATTTCGCCCACCAATGAGCACAACACAGTGCCTTTACTGTTTAGGTGTGGGACATAGTATTTATATTCTTATTTACTGTCTGTGCAGAATTTAATCACTCTACCACAAAAAGAAGCAAGAATGTCCAGACTTATATGATGTAAAAGGCCCTATGAAATGCCCTGCACCTGATCCAGGCTCTTGTCTGATTCCAAGGTTGGCTCAGGCATATGCTAAGGGCTGGCTGGTAAGAAAGTGAAAGGCTGTTATATACTATCAGGAGCATCTTTCTTCCACCACTGAAATTGTTACTTCAGGACCCACTGCCCTGCCTGCAGTTTAGGTCAGGATGGAAACTAAAGTGGTCTGCTTGCATTCCAGAATGAGGACAGGTCTTCCCTATCCAAGACCCAGGTGCAAGTGGCCTTTGTCACATCTAGACCCCCCTCTAACCCCAGACTCCAAGCAGCCCCTCTGTTGATCATGAAAAAAGTATGAAGCAATAGTAGAAGCCCAGGGAAGAAGTATACTGCCTCTTCTATTTGAAGCACTTGTAAGAACCAGTTAAGAATCATCCTTGATATGTACGTTTTGTCAGTTTATCTGTGAGGGGGCCCTCTTTAGTGGGTCACAAAATATCCCCCCCCCCCCCAGATAGACAGCCCCTCCTAGTCTCAGCCAATGGAATTTCCTGCAAATCAGCTAAGTATACACATATGTGTTACTTGTTAAATAATGTGTTTGAATCTTCATTATGTTTTCATTTTTAGGTAGGTGCTCATTACATGGGGAATTAACTGGCAGGTTCCGGGGTTTGGCTGTGGTTTTGTAGCTGGCAAGTGATGTCACAGTATGAATCAGCTTTTAGCTTAGTGTTTAGTGGAAAGGATAGAAAAGACATAACCAACCATAAGACCTGTCAAAGAGTTTCTCCTTTTGTAGGTAAGCTGATAAAGTAAGATTGCATCTGTTATTTAGTTTTGTCAGGTAGTGTATAATATGCAGATTTACAACTTCCTTACATTTCTATTTCATGATACTCAGGTATCGGTGAGAAGTATTCAACATGGGAGCCAACAAAAAGAGAGCTGGAGTTATTACGGCACAACCCCAAACGAAGAAAAATAACTACAAATTGCACTATAGGTATGTTTCCCATATATTTCTTGATGTGTTACTGATTGTACATTATGTCGTAGCAGACAAATACCTGCAGTCATCTTAATGGTGAGTAAGTAAATTCCATGTCTCCATGCATATATGTGCATGTTTGTATATGAGGATTGATGCATGTCTTTACTTTGTGTCTAGCCTCATTCACTATCCCATATGTTTGTCATGTGGCCTGGTAACCTGTACACCATTGTGCAGTCTGAAAGTAAAGTTGATGAACTTGGGGGCATTTTAAATAAAGTCTTATCTTTGTTTTCTTATTTTTCAATATCAAATGTTACACCATTTCAGAAGTATTAGGTTATTTTCTTTCATTTGAGATTGGTGCCTATATATTCTCCTGGAACCCTCTCTTTGTAGTCTAGCTTGTCTGATGATTGGAAATCCAACACCCAAAAATTTGATTTTTTTCTCAAATGAAAGTATATAAAACACTTAAAACGATGCAGTGAAACCATTTTGTTTGTTACAAAGAAGGAAGCCATGCAAGTGTACACATTTGAGTTTCAAGAGAGAGAAGTGATGATTCAAAGTTTGTTACTGTAAGACAAGAAAAAGCAATCTCCCATTTGCTCTTTTAAGGAGCACAAGGATCCACGGAATGTATTGAAGCTTATAGGTTCATAGGTAAGTACTAGGCCAGCTGCTTATGTCACAGTTGAGGCAATGACTTGAGTTTGGCAAGTGGCAGAATTCCATTAGTGTGTGGTATCAGAAATAGAAGACAAAAACTGAGGCCTTCATGAAGCTAATTTAAGTGCTCTGATGTGTGCAGAATGAGTGAAATTACCTTATATTTGAAAGAACTCACAGGACCAGATCTGAGAAAACTGGATGCAAATCAGAAAAGCTAAAAATAGGTAGAAGGCATAAAATGAACTATGAGTAATGAAATTTTGCTTTGAGGTGTGGCCGGTAAGCTCATTAAAAATGTTCTGTGATAAAGTGTGTAGAAGTTGTACTATGGATCATTTTGCTAGTGTTTAAAATGAAACTAGTGTATAATCAATGAATAGAAGCTGTAAAAGGAGAAATTTTTTTTGCCAAAATGTGTACAATGGAAAAAAATATTTTTGCTGGAACAGAATTAGGAAAATTAGTTGTTTGTGGACATGATAAATGTTAAAACATGTAGTGTTAATAGTCTGCAGAAAATTTTATATAGGGAGTTGTGACAAGAGGATCAGTCAGAAATCTGAGCAAGGGAAGATCAAAATTTAGCACAGATGGTTAAGGCTGTAAGTTGTTAACTAGCTGCTTCCTTTAACCCAGTGTTTGATTTCTTCAGCCTCCATTTGAGATTCTGAGCAATTTGCTTAACCAGACAGTGTTCCTGGGCTGATTCTGAAAAAGATGTGTGTGTATCACTGCAGTACCCAATCTAACAAAATACAAAAGAAAAGGAGGGTGTTTAAAATAGAAATAAATTAGGGTGTTTAAAATAGAAAAAAATTGTGCTGTGATGTCTGTCTGTATGTTTAATGCACAGAATCTTTGAGAGTAAATCGGAATTGTGTGTGTGTGTATAAATTGCTTGCTTGTTCAAGTTGTCATGTGAACTGATTTGGTCTCTAAATTCTTACTTTTGAAAAAATAGACCAATTTCCATTCCAGATTATGAAAACCACAGTTATTTGGGTTTGTTTTTCCTTCCAGAATTAGAATAGAGGGTGGGGTACTACGTACAAGGCACTGTTAGGTAGACCTTTACAGGTTTCTAATAACTCAAGGGACACAAGGAAATATCAAAAAGCATGTGTAGTGGAGTTTAATGGTTTTACAGGACCCTTCACTAACATTATTAGGGCAAATTAAAGTATGCTCAAAGTTAATAAGGCATTACATGAAGTAGTAGGAGATGAGCCCATATTTTCATTTAGGACTGGTAAAAACGTGAAAAGTGAATTTGAACAGGTAGAAGTTAGAAATATTAAGATCAAACAAGGTACCACCTCCTGTGGAAGATTTAGACAATGTCCGTATATAATAAAGGAAGGTATTTGGCGTTTACAAAATGGATTAAACAGCAGTGTAGTTTTTTGTAAAGGTAACTGTAATACAAGGATGTTAGTGTATTTGGCTGTGTGTGGGGGATCACAGCATTTTATATAGGGAAAACGGAGAGGGCTCTGAAAGATGGGATTTACGAGCACCTACATGACATTAAGTCTAAAAGAGACAAGTGCCTTATATAAACATACTTTGAATTGCATCTCCCCTAGCAGTTTCAAATTTGGGATTATAGATATTGTAAAAACAAATTCCAGGGGAGGAGACATAAGGAATATTTTAATGAACAGAGAGCTTAGATAGCAGCTCAGGTTAAAATCTAGTACGCATCCAGGATTAAATGAATATATTTCGATTAAACCTGTATTATCATTGAAAGCCTCACAAATTTAATAAAATTAATTATAAAATTAACATGTATACATTTAACCTAGGGAGGTATCAGGAAAGGGTTAACCCAAATGCTGGTTTTCAGCAGTGAATTTGTTTTATTGTTAATTAGTTAATTTAATTTTAATTGTTTAAATGGTTTCAATTTGTGAAATAATTGTGTGTGATATATAAAGGAGTTGATTTTTAAAGATGGCATCTGATGAAGTCTTGTGCTCAAGACGAAAGCGCTCATCTTTGCCTGTTTGTGGATTAAATAATTTTTGCTACACCACGGAAGACTGGACCTTTTACATATTTACTGGTTTTGGTTTTAGTGTTTCTTTTGACTATTTTTGACTACTATACATGAAGGACATTTGCTATTTTTTGAGCTCAGGTTACATTGCGACTGAATACTTTTACTTTCAAACTTCTGCATGGAAGATGCTTCTCCCCAGTACTAAACAGACTGGTGATTAGAAACCCCTCCTATTCTGTTAATTCATATTTTACACACTAGGCGCTCTGAACCTTTCCTCACCCGTTGCATTTAAAAAGAGCAGATCTCTCAGAATCAAGCTCTGTAATATCATGTTGCTTTACTGGTCTGGAGCCAAAAACTTGTTCAGTTGTGTACCAGGCTACCTTTTCTGAAGCCTACCTGTATATGATCTTTCCCCTTCCCCACAGTGAACAAATTTAACAATCTGTACACCCAGTGCAAAAGTGAAGTTTTTCTTTTCTTTATGTAGATTTCTAAACAGATATGTAATTTCTGCCTTGCAAAAAAGAGTGTATGCATTCCACCCCTCCCGCTTTTGCAGAGTGAAAAGACAAACTATTGTATGCTGTAACAGCTTAGTTGCAGAGCCTCCACTGCAGCCACTGTTGTCTGTCTGCCTTTTGCTAGATTGCAAGGATTTTCTACAGCCCAGGTTGTGGTCCATCTTTCATGTGTGACACATTGAGGACTTGCACATCTTTCTAATGTCTCTCTCTCCCCCTTTTTTTTTTTTTTAATGCTCCATCCCTGAGCCTATCATGACCCCACACCTTGGTTTCTATTTTTCCCATCCCTACATCCCCCAAGTGATCCTTTCCAGTGACCCTTCATCAAAGAAGTCCCCTGACTCTTCATGAAGTCCATCTCAACTCTGCTCACTATTTGGCCAAGTGAGCAAGGGCTCTAGTGGAGAGCCATGGGCACTGAACCAAGGAACGAATTTCATAACTGAACCTGTAACTGAATTTCATGATTTATCAGCTGTAAAAAAAAAAAAAAAAAAAAATTATGAACCATGTATACATACTACTGATTGAAATTTGTTTGTTCACGTATTTGTGTATGTATTTTTTTATTATTTATTTGACTGAGTGTTACAGACTTGTTTTTTTTTTAATTGTTAATTGGGCAGACCCAGTAGATACCAGCTTTTTTCAGGGTGTGACCAGAGACCACTGTCTAGCAAAGTGATTTTTCTCATAATCCCATATAAGCAGATGGAGACAGAAGGAATCAAGCCCTGGGCTACATGATTTAAGTTTTGTAGCAGTTCATAGCGTTAATTGCCTTGTAATTAACTGCCAGTGGTTGGAGTCCCTTTCCTAAGTCTAGAAATTTTGCATTACTTTGTTTACCGTTGTGGTTTCTTATTTTGACAATCTCTGCCTGTTCTTCACTACCTTATAGCATACATTTTGATGGTTTTGAAGTTCCTTAAGCATTGTGAGAGGGTATTGCTTCACTGAAAGCCTTCTATTTGTGAGTTTCGTTTACTAGGATATCAGCATTTACATAGTCCTCCTTTGTAAAATTGAAATGCACTGTCACGGAAATTATCAATTTCACTTGTTGCCTCATTAAAGGACATCCTGAGTGTCAGGTCTTAATAGGTAGGGAGCTTTAATTTTCCGCCTGTGTACATCACTTTAAAGTTTTTACTAGTGTTACCACAAGAATTTGCTTCTTTTTGTGTCTATAGTAGGAAAGCATGCGCACAGCATTCATATACTTTATTCATATTACCTTTGTGTACATCGGTTTGGTCCACAAGAGACTAGTTATTGCAAATGCATCATGTTCCTATGTACTGGCCAAAAAAGGAGAGATGTGTGGTGAGGTTGTAGGCAATATTTTCTTTGTGATTTTTTTTTTGCATGAAATAGAGCTGTTATACTGAGTGCACATTCCTGCCTATCCTATCAAATATGTCTGCTTCTCTTCTGGATGCTGGCTGTATCACTGGAAGTAAGTACCCTTTAAAAAGAGCAGGACTTTTGTTGCTCAGTCCATAATGCTGTCTAACCCTTCATGATTCCCTGATCAAATGTATCTGTAGACTGGCTCATTACACGCGCGCATACACACACACACACACACACACACACACACACACACACACACACACACACACACACACACACTCTCACAATAGTACATGTGTATCAGACAATGGAGTGTTATCTCATATGTACCCAGGAGGAAAGAAGAAAAATGACTGAGTAATATAAAATGTCTTTGTAAGTGGATCACTCGCTGTACCAATTTTTATCAGAGTTAGTACATCAAGACTTGATCCAAGTACTATAGAGGGTTTTCCATGAAGTATTATACATTTTCCTACATGCTTTCACAGTGAGCATCTTTGTAGCAGACAGGTGGGAGTTCAGGCCTCACATTTAACAAAAGTCCAGTAAAGTGTGATCTAGCCTTATCTTTTCTACTTTTTTTCTTTTGAGCTGCTTAGACCTTTTTCTTGAAGTTCTTGCTTTAGTTAAGAATTGATCTTACAGTTGTTACCTTCTCCAAGAATTTTTGATTTTAAAATGTTTGATATCAATGCAGATAGTTCTTATTTAGCTATATAGACAATGTGATATCATCCATCACAGGCTTGAAACACCATTGTGTACTGGAAGTTTTTACACCATGGAGCAATCTCCCCTTTCTTGCAGAATATTGTACTGTGGCAATCAAAACTGTGATTGTAGTGTGGTTTTGGTTCATACCCCCCCCCCCCAGGAACAGCGCTGCAGTGGATTTCTATAACTGCTTTTTATAAGTCTTTTTTTTAGCCTGCAGCTTGTCTTCCAAGTTCAATATGCAGACTTAAGATGCTAATGCACTGAGCAGCTCCCAAAACGCAAACTGTCTTTTGAAGCTGTCAACATAAATACTTCCATTCTTCCCTTTAGAATTTGATTAAAGCATTTTGTTTGCAAAATTCAAACCTTAGAACTCTGCACATTTTAACCAGGTCAGTGGTATCATTTTGTTGAAGTCTGAAGATGTTCATTGTCTGCTGAGTAATTTCAGTGTATAGAACAATGGGTATCATTTTAAAAGCAAGTCACAGCATTTGATGTGTGATTAGCATCTCTGGTGTTTTCCTTTCCACTTTATATCACTGTAGGTGAACATGCATGTATGGTACATCTTGGAGCATTAGCCTTTCCTGGCTTTTGAGTTTAAGCTGTGTGTTGTCTTAAATAAGAACTTTGATCTGTGCGTTGTGCAGATACTGATCAAAGTTAAGCATTTGTTTTGCATTTTCATTTAAACTGACTGTGAACAAGCAAAATGATTCACAAAACA
Organism: Protopterus annectens; assembly: GCF_019279795.1. Lineage (NCBI taxonomy): Eukaryota > Metazoa > Chordata > Ceratodontiformes > Protopteridae > Protopterus > Protopterus annectens. Next base: position 318,672,259 of record NC_056746.1, read on the forward strand.
ATGAGGGAAAAGAAACTCCAGAAGAGCACAGGTGGTTAGCCACAATTTGCAGTTGGAACATTCAAAATTGCTGAATGCTATGACTAATGCGCATCCTGACCGCCTGTACTTTTCTAGAAGACACAAGGAAGAAAAACAGTGTGTCAGTGGCCATTGATTTCTCTATAGCGTGATACTCAGAACACCGTAACAGAATGTGAGGATGCCAGATGTGAATTCAGTGAACCTTGGCAGAAGAAGAAATAATGTGATCTTTGCATCTGGTTTATGTACATACTTTAGGGATCATAGCTATGTGTCAGTGGGGAATTATCCCATGATATTAACATTGGAATCCATAATTGAAGTTAGTGCCTTGATACCTTGTGTGAATTATTGCCTTTGAATGAAAAAAAAAAGCTGGTCCATGTAAACCAAATGACAGTTTTATTTTGTTTAAAATAGTAAGGTATCTAGGGGTTGTAATAGAGGGAGTTACTGTTCATGGGCAGCATTATTTTTCAGAAATGGGTCTGAGGATGGTTTCTTCTGTTTACAACTGTATAACTTAGTTTTCCCAGTCCCATTCTACCTGCAGGATAGTGTAAAGCATAATGGTAGCATTAGAGAGAGGGGGATATGAGGTGGCAATATGGTGCATTGTTTATTAATGTATTTTATTTATCTTGTTTAAATTTGTTAACCAGGCTAGAACACTGATCTCGCTTGGCCTTTTTCAGGTTGAAAATGGAGGAGTATAACAAACACAGCAGTGTAATTTAAATAATACATGAAATAATATACAAATATAAACAGGAAGTATTCAGTCAAAATAATATAATTAGCTGTCAAAACATGAGTACATAACTTCAGTAAAAAGTTAGATCTATTTCAGAGGATTTACGTTACATCATGTCTGTAAATCAGAAACATTTTTCAGCTAAAAATCCTGCAGAGTAGCTGCCATTCTAAATCTATTATTTTAATGTCCACATCTGCAGAAGAAAAAAGTTGTTTCATTTATAGTTCTTTAAATCTGAATGTTTTAAACATTAGAGACTGCCATAATTCCCACTTTGGTGCAGCCTCACAGAGTTACTACATGTTGTGAATGAAAATGCTGCAGGGAGAGGGGAGGGGAGAATGAATGAAACTGCATATGCAGCATATCCTTTGATGCTGCTGTGGTACTGTCTGATGTCGGCTCCATTAACGTGTGTGTCACAAACCTATAATTGGTGCATTGTCAGGAAGTAATGCATTTGCCACTCAGCTGATTTTGAGATCCATAAAAGTGAGACTACAGCTTGTTCCCTGGCTAGAGTATAAATAAAGCTTGATGTATATAACCTTTTATTAAATTTTAACATGTGTCCTGTTAGTTGCAGAATCTGGCGCAGTTGTGGTTTATTTCTTTTATGGAGTTATACTGAAAGGCACTTGAGACTTCTTTGGCAGTTGGCAATACTGGCCTTTAGAATGCTTCTCGTAGTTGTCATTTAAAGCTCCATGAACAGGTTCAGCTTTTTTTTTTTTTTTTTTGGGTGGGGGGTGCAAATGGTGGATGCCAGGTTTGACAGTTTTTTCTTATGTCTTCAGTTTTGCATGCCCCATGTGGTAATAAGTATTGAAGATGCTATGGAGGAATTTCGTAATTGTTTTGCATCTTGCTTCTGTGTTTGGAGTTTGAATATGGAATTGGAGATTGTTTGTTTTTGCCTCTGTTAGACTTCATATAGTGCCAGACTGCAGGTGGTCTCAAGACATAGTCCATTCTTGGCCCGAGAACTTCAAATATGTTTTTTTCTGGGCTATCACCCCTATAATGACCATAGTTAGCCTGTTCACCCATGTGTTGTTCTAGGAAGCAGAAGCCCACTGCCCCATCAAAAGTGGTACTGTCATCGGCCACAAGAGTATGGACTTTGTTTATGCTTCAGCATCTCCGCACTAGGGCTCTAGTTTCACAGTAACTTACTAAAGATAGGTGTGCGTGCATGCTACCAAACATGGTGCCTGTGGTTCAAGGGTACTGCACTCCCCTGGGAAGGCAGAGAAGTTAGGCCATTGCAGCGAATCAGTACTGGCCCCTCCCTCTGAGTTAATCTAACTGACATATTCCTTTCCCACCTCCCCTGTGCCAGCTCCTGTCCAGCTCTCTGACAGCTTGTTGAAACTCGGGTTGTTTGAGCAAAGGTTAGGACTTTTTCCACCTTTACTGACACAGCTTGCTTTGATGTTTCAACTTTAGAATCTTAGTCCTTTAGACACCTTGGCATTTGGATGTTTCCACATTTTCTTTTTTCTGCAGTGTCTCTTTTATTATAAAGAAATGAATTAAGCAACTTAATGTTTCCTTTTGATAGGTTCCGTCAGATTTCTGACATCCTGTGGTAAGGAAGTCCTCTGACAAGGTTTTCTGTTATCTCAGTTTGCTCTTCTTTACATACATTCCAGTGAAATTTTACTAGTTTCTAAACCGCTCTTCTCAGAATGTTATTTGGTTTACTTGTTCCTCTTTGCAGGCTCTGCTGTAGTAGTCTTGAACAGTTTTATTTGTTTCATGTCTCAGAGTAGATGAGACCTGTGACCTTTCTTTCGTTTCCTCATAAAGTGCTGTTCAGGTTGACATTCCCTCTTTTGTTTATTGGATTATTCTACATGAAATCTGCAAAAGAACTGAAATCCTTTCTAACTTGCCATTATCCTTTGAAATCCGTAGGTGCAGATGTGTTTTGTATGCAGTCGGATTGCTGAAAAGTCTTATGCTTAGATCTAGGCCTTATTGGGAGTATAACATATTGACCTAGCTTCTTTCCAGCAACTCAGTGTAGTGTAGTCCTCAGTTTCATATTCTGAGCTCCCTTCTTCCATCTCCGTTTTTTAAAGCAGTAGCTTATAGGAATACACTATTTAGACCTGCAAACAATAAGCCTTACAGTTCATTTTCTACTGAATTTTTAACAGCCTTCATTATGTAATGCTTCACATAGGGAATGTGGCGATTGCTTAAAGAGTTTATTCAGTCTTTTGTTAACTGTGTGCTTGGGCTGGTCTGTACCTTTAAGTGAGGCCATGATGAAAAAATAATGACAAAGAAAAAGTAAGACTAAAGATTAAATTTGTAGGTACTTACACAGGCTTTACAGTTAGACACAAAATGCCAGTGTTAATTTTAGAATACAGATGTGTAAAACCTTTTATGACATATAGGTGTTGATAGTATTTTAGTGACCTTAACTCCTGCCGGGTATGCTTGGAATGCACACTTATTTGTAGACTCCCCAATGTTTGTTCAAAGGTACCTGTTTTAAAGGGGAGTAGGGCCAACTGATACTATCATGCAGAGTTGTCAGTTTATTGCACAAGTCTGTGGCATGGAAACTCTTGGGATGACAGTAAGCATGCAAGGCAAGATTCGGGGCTTATTCATGAACACTCATTCTCCTCATGGCACCACTTCCAGTACATGCATTTCTTGCCCACTGGGTATGAATGAGCTGTAAAACTCCTGCCTGGGGTGAACAAATGGGCTAAGGAAGTGATAGTGGGGGAGCTTATTGATCAGAACAGGAACCGAGCAAAAATGAGGAGAAAAAAAACTTGTTTTATGTACCAGTCTTAGCTCAGAGTTTGTAAATAACGGTGCATGTCAAGCTGAAAAGTAATGGATATACATGTCCAAGTTTGTTTATTTTGTTCTTCTGTATTAAGTATTTTGCACTGTTGTGATAAACTGTGTCACTGTGGTATTAATACTAAGCCTTCACAATCTGTTGTACTATGACCTAGAACTTTGTATACTGTATATGAATTTTATATAGTACGTAGAAGTAATACTTAATCCTTGTATATCTTCATACTGAGAGTGCAAACTAATTAATTTCTTTTTCTACTCTGGGATAATGCTTTGTGCTGCTGAAACCAGGTCTTGACTGAAAAGGGTCCAAGGACCAGTTCACCTAGCAAGTTAAAATAAATATGCTGTTGTCTACTGTAGTCTAGCATCAGTATCACCACTGACTTGCACTGTATAAGATACAAATGTTCTACAGTTCCTCAGTAATGTAGTTCTTTGTTCAAGTTGCTTTAGCTATGCCTTGTGTAGTGTTTTGGCAGATACTTGTATTCTAGTTATTACTAAGGGTTGCCTTGTTGTGACCTAATAAGCAAAATAATAAAATTAGTTCTGCTTCAGAGTAAACCAAACTAAAATGACAGTTTGTCATATTAAATCTGCTTGTGTTAAGGCTTGCCCAGTTCGTTCTGTAATTCTTCAGCTAGCAATACTAATTAGTAAATTGCATATTTTCTTTGTGTTTCACTGTTGCAGTCATCACATTTGGATATCCTTGCCAGGGTAGCCCTCGGGTGCCCCAAATACCAAAGGCTTAGTATTTCTGCATCGGTTGCTGAAGCTTCAGGACTGACGTCAGGTCATCCGTAGTATAAAGTAAGGCAGCTGATGCCATTACCCCAGTCTTTCTTGCCGTGGAGCCCGAAGCAGAAGCAGTTCCCATGAGTGCCGGTCGGCCGCTACCTGAGTTTCGTCTACTGAATTGAAGTTGAAATCTTCTAAAGCTAAGTACCCCGTTGGGGATCCTTTTTTCTTGCACTAACCGATGCCAGAAAAAGTTAATTGTCTCGCCTGTGGAAAGCAAATACCACACAGAGACTTTCATTCTTACTGCGTCACTTGTTTAGGCCCAGACCACGACGTCCCTCTTTGTCGCTTCTGTGCTTTGTTCAACGCCAGAACTATCCGTCGTCGGGCCCTTATTGTAGCTAGATATTTTTGCTTACAGTCATCGATTCCAGTACAGTGGTCATGGTAGGTAGTTGAACACAGCTGGTTTTGGTGCTGGCCTTGCTGATCTATACAGCCAGAAACCAGAAAATAGAGCAACCACTATTCAGAATCTTATGAAGTTTGATTCAGCTTGTTTATAGACTAAAGTTCTTAACAATAAAATGTATTTTGTTTTGGGTTATTCTGGTGCACCTCATTGTCTATGCAGTTGTTTTTGGCTATTTTCATGCATAATTGTTTTATGATTCACTAGACAATTGCTGTGTAGCCTGCTCAGCATGTAGATGCCTTCCATCAGGTGGTCATGAGGATAGACTATGTGACTAATTAGCATATGTCTCTCTAACTGACTGCCTCATTAGCATTTATCTCAACCACAGAGTCAGCCGTATGTGGTGCTGCACTTCTTTGTTTTAACATATTATGATAGGGCTCTTACTAAATGCCAAACGTTAACAGCTACATTTACATGGAGGTCTACACGTTGCAGTACCTTCATGAATGCCCACCCCCCCACCCCCATATTGATAAAAAAAAAAAAATGGCTGTTAGGATCAAATTGGATTGGAACTGCCCGGGTTTATACACCAGAAGTCCCTCTGTATGGTATTAGGAGGAAGAAACAGAAACCCACTGGCCTGAGCCCACTTGAATAAAAATGGGGTCCCAGTAAAAAAAAAAAGAACAAGTCAGGACATGCAACTTGTAGCTAAACCTTAAAGCAAGGCAGTTCATTGTGTAAAGCCAGACCACCCAAGTTAGCCACTGGCCCTCCAACTAGGTCACCAGTCAAGTACAGGGGACCAGCCAAAGTTCAAGGACTTACTCATCTCCAGAAGGGAGAAAAGTGCCCACTGTGATCCTAAAATTCACTTCCTAAACTGGATAAAAATGCTGACAGGTTCCATACTGCTGAAAGTTTCCTTATGCACTGAGAAACTATTTAATCTGATGTCTCCTTCATTCCTCCTCACGATAGGGTCTCGGATCTGACCCTCTGATTTGGCTCGGCCACATTCCACAGACTTGGATCAGACTTTCAAGCTCCTCCCTTGTACCCATAATGCCCTGCATCCACCCATCTACCTCGGATCTCGTTTGCTGCTCCAGCGAGTCATATGTGGATTTCAGTCTGTCAAGCATGGGTTTAGTATTGTTGATAGCCTTTGCTTGTCCTTTCAGGAATTTTTAGTCCTCCGTTCTTTTTTTCTCTTTAGCAACTGTGTGTTTGTGTATGTGCGTGCACACGCGTGCACATTTTTGTCTTTTTTTTCTAAACCTAACTTAATTTTTATATGCGAACAAAGAGAAAACAAACTGATAAAACAAAAAGAAATGGTCGTAGCCGAGACTGCAATCCACAGTTTATTGAAGCGCTTTTCGTTTGCAACTAAAGTGCAAACTACTTCATAATCTCGAAGATTCTGAAGAAGTTTGCACTTTAGTTGCTAACAAAAAGCACTTCAATAAATTGTAGATTGCAGTCTAGGCTATGACCGTTTGTAACTTAATTTTTACCCAAATTCCTATAGTAACTAGTTAAATGTAAGAGTTTAGACTTATTTCTAAAGTGTAGAGTTTAGGTTCTTAAGTAATTAAAACTCCCCTGCTGTTTGTGACAGTTTTTTTTTTTTTTTTTTTTGGCAGGTTTTTTTATCAGTGCTTGGCAGACAAACTGGTTCCTGGCCGGCCCGAATACCAGAGGCTTAGTATTTCTGCGTCGGTTGCTGTCGCTTCAGGACTGACGTCAGGTCGTCAGTAGTATAAAGTAAGGCAGCCAACATCATTACATCAGTCTTTCTTGCTATGGAGCCCGAAGCAGAAGCAGTTCGCATGAGTGCCGGTCGGCCACTACCTGAGTTTCGTTTACCGAATTGAAGTTGAAGTCTTCTAAATCTAAGTACCCCGTTGGGGATCCTTTTTCCTTGCACTAACCGATGTCAGAAAAAGTTAATAATTGTCTCGCCTGTGGAAAGCAAATACCACACTGAGACTTCCATTCTTACTGCGTCACTTGTTTATGGCCAGACCACGACATCCCCCGTTGTCTCTTCTGTGCTTTGTTCAACGCCAGAACTATCCATCATCGGGCCTTTATTGCAGCCAGATATTTTCGCTTACAGTCCTCGAATTCCAATATGACTTCGGTAAGCTATCCGACAGCAGATCTTCTGAAAAAATGTAAAGATAAAGACAGAACAGACCGCACAGGTCCAAACCTACTGACGATGCTTCCGTTAAGCTAGTTGTCAGTTCTCCGGTCCACAGTGAGATGCTTTCACAGCCCCTGATGCCCGCTTCTGTGGATTCGCAGGCTGCTGCCGAGACCTTTTCAGAGTCCAGTATGCCGCAAAACTCTTCTTTGACTAAGGATCCTGCAGTCCTCTTTACCTTGGATGGGGTCCGGAGCCGCTGAGCAGGCACTGGCTTCTGAGTAAGTCCTTCACACTACCAATTATCGACACAAACCGACATCTTCTTTCGTGACTACCGTTCTTTCAAAAACGACTGAGTTTCTAAGGCCCAGGGTACGAACCACAACCAAGAAACCAACAACCCACTCTCAGGCACCTGCTTCCTTGCCTCAGTCTCAAATGGTTAAAATGGCAGAATACCTTATCATGCTGATCAGGGGAAGCCAAGCTACCCCCTCCAAAAGGAAAAGAGATCTGTCCCCTGTAGTTTTGTCTGAACAAGAATCAGATGACTCTGATGCATCTGAATATGAAGACATGCAACCCCTCTCTACTTATGAGGATTCTGATGCAGAGGATTCCATTCCTTCAGCCTCTGCCCTAGAGGATTTTTCCTTTGGGGAAACCCTTCATACTTTAAGGGAGCATTTCCAGTGGGATAGTCAAGATTACCCTCAGTCAAAAAAGAGACTCAGGGAATTCCTAGATCTTCCACAACACTGACCCTTGGTCATCCCCCCAGTCCTGGATGTTGTGAAGGATGTTTTCCTGGAATCCAGCTTGGCTCCTGACACCTTCCCTCCTGCACCCAGAAAACCAGACAGGTACTATAGAGTCCCTGACTCGCACAAATTTCTTTTTACAATCCTACTGCTGACCCTGAGGTAATTTCTCAAGGACCTAAAGGAATTAAAGCAACCTCTGCTAAGAATCCCACCCCTTCAGATAGGGATTCTCGAGCACTAGACAGATGGGGTAAAAAAGTATACACCACAGCTACTCTTGCTATCAGGCACTAAATTGTCAGTTCCATATGCTGAAATTTCAGCAACATACTCTGGAACTCCTCAAACAAAAAATGTCTTCCTTTCCTGCTTGGACAGAATCTAAAGATTTACAAGAGTTAATACATTTTGCAAGTCAAGTAACTAAACACACCTTGCACTGTGATTTTGACGCCCTAGAAGCTTCTTGCAGGGCAACAGTCACTGGATTTGTCATTAGAAGGCATGCATGGCTTAAGGAACAGCCCCTGCCAGACCATGTCAAATCTAAATTGTTGGATGCCCCCTTGCACAAAGATCACTTATTTGGCACTAAGGCAGAAGAGGTCTTAAAAACGATGGAAGAAAAAGCAAAATCTAGGCAAACAGTTAAGGATTTCTTGCAGGTCCAGCCACCCAGGTTCAGCAGGCATTGCCCCACCAAACACTGGTCCTTTCCTGCTCCCACTATGCCACTCCAGCCCAGGCCTCGGGGATCCAGACCCCCTAGACAGCAGCCACAGGGAATGCAGAGATCTAAGCAGTGGACTACCTCCACTTCAAAACTAGGGAGTTCTAAGCCACCCCCTTATGATAAGATCTCACAATGACTCAACTCCCCCACCCCCTTCCTCTGCCCACCTTCACTTATCCCAGGAGGAAAACTCTACTTTCACACAAGCACCTGGGCCACTATTGCCAATGATCACTGGGTTCTGAACATAGTGTCTCAGGGCTACACATTTTCCTTCCACACCCAGAAGGGTTCCCAGATCTACCACCAAACCAGTGGGCAGAGGTTCAAAAGCAAATCCTTTCCCTGCTCTCTATGCGGGCAGTAGAGCACATTCCTGCAGAACAGATAGGCCAAGGTTTCTACTCCAGACTTTTTCTGGTGCCCCATCCTCGATCTATCCATTCTAAACACCTTCCTGGTGATCCCAAAATTCAAAATGCTCACCCTGTAGCAGCTGCTACCCATGCTAGTTCAAGGACGCTGGGCTAGCCACCCTAGATCTTAAAGAGGCCTACCTCCACATTCCTGTCAGGGAATCATGCAGGAAATATCTCCGTTTCAGGGCAAGATCTCAACACTTTCAGTTCTTTGCGCTTCCCTTTGGCTTATCTACTGCTGCCAGAGTTTTCACAAAATGTCTGGCTCCAGCCGTTGCCTTTTGCAGACAAAGAAATATCCAGATTTACCCACACTTAGACAACTGCCTTATTCAGGCAGACAGCCAGGAAAAGCTGCTCAAGCACCTGGCCTTTGTAAAGACCCTGCTAACCTCCCTAGGGTACACAATCAATGAAAAGAAATCCAAACAAGTGCCCGCCCAAAGGATTATCTTCCTGGGAGCAAGCCTGGATACAGCATCCCAGATGGCATTCCTTACACAACAGAAACAGTGTCCTGACAGCCTACATCTCTCAACTAGCCACCAGACCCCAGTTATCTGCAAGGAAGATCCTGCAAGCTCTGGGGTTCATGGCATCTTGCATACTACTTTTTCCATATGCCAGACTACATATGAGGAAACTTCAGTGGTACCTAAAAAGCATTTGGTGTCAACACTCTCAAGACATGGAAACTCTTCTACCTATAATTCCATGCCTCAGAAAAGATTTTCTTTGGGCAACAGCATGCTCCCACAACAAGGGACTGCCTTTCTCACCACCCCTTGCTGCTCAGACCCTCACCACAGATGCATCAGACTATGCTTGGGGTGCACACCTGGATGGCAGGTGCATACAGGGCCAATGGAGCCCGCAGCAAATCCCTCTGCACATCAACCAAAAAGAGATGATGGCTGTCAAACCCCTTCTGTCTCCAGGGGCTGTCCTGATCAAAACAGACACCAGCACTGTGATGTGGTATATCAACAAGCAGGGCGGGACTCACTCCTACCCTCTATGCAGACTGGCCATGACCCTTTGGCACACAGCCTCTGCCATGCAACTACACCTGTTAGCGCAATTCCTACCAGGCTCTCTTAACTCTCTGGCAGACCAATTAAGCAGAAATCTTCTGGACCCACACGAGTGGCAGCTCAACAGAAAAACCTTCACCCTAATAACTCAGAAATGAGGCACCCCGAAGGTCGACCTCTTTGCCTCCCACACCATCAGCTCAGCAAATTCTGCACCAGTGAGCATCACTACATGGCTTGGAAAGTGGATGCCTTGTCCCTCCCCTGGGTCATTCTATCGGTCTATGCCTTTCCTCCACTACCTCTCATCCCCAGGGCACTGCTCAAAATAAAGGAGGAAAAACCTAAGGACCATTCTTATAGCTCCAGACTAGCCTTGCCAGCACTGGTACTCCTTGCTGCACAGCCTGTCCCCACTGCCACCATGGCATCTTCCTCAAATTTCAAACCTCCTGACCCAGAGGGAAGGGGAATTCATGCATCCCCAATTGCAAACACTCAGTTTGGCAGCTTGGCTTATTCCCTAACCCTGAACCAATCTGCCAACCTCAGTAAACAGGTTATAGATGTTATCCGTGAGACCAGACGCCCTAGCACCAGAAAGTCTCATGCTGACAAATGGAAAAGGTTCTGCACCCGGATCCATGCTAAGGGAGCCAATATGGCACAGCCTTCCATCCCTCTCATCCTGGATTACTTAGCTGATTTACTACACAGTGGCCTCTCTTTCTCCTCTATAAAAATTCATGCTTCTGCTATTTCTGCTCATTTTCTCATTGAGCAGCCCCTTTTCTCACACCCTTTGATCAAACAGTTCCTAAGAGGGGGTAGCAACTTGAGGCCACCCAGAAGGGCATCAACCCCAGCTTGGGACCTTAACTTTATACTGGAAAATGTCACCCTGCCCCCTTTTGAACCAACGTCTGCAAAGCTAAAATTTCTCTCCTGGAAGACGGCATTCCTTCTGGCCATCACTTCAGCCAGAAGAGTCTCTGAGCTGCAAGTGCTCTTGGTCGTGGAACCCTTCATCAGCTTCAGTTTGGCAGGGTATCCCCAGAACTAACCCAGTGTCCAGTGTGGCTCTCAACCAAACAATTAATTTGCCCACCTTTTTCCCTAATCCCCAGAACAAGGGGGAAATGATTCTGAACTCTCTAGATGTGCACAGACCACTCACTTTCTATCTAGACAGGATTAAATCCTTCAGAAAGTCTGATCAATTGCTGGTTGGTTAACTTTGTTACAGGGGCAGAAGGCAAAGCCATCTCCAAACAAACCATATCCAAATGGATAGCACACTGCATCCATTTCTGCTATAAACAGCATGGTAAGCCCCCACTCAAGGGGGTCAGAATACACTCCACCAGAGCAGCCTCCACCTGTGCAGCTTTCCCCAGAGGAGTCCCCACCAGGGACATCCTGGAGGCTGCCACCTGGACATCTGTTCACACTTTTACCAAGCATTACCACCTGCCTCTCTTCTCCAGATCCAGGGCAGGGTTTGCCTCCGCAGTCTTGCAGGGCATCCTAGCCAACCCCTAGTTTCTTTGACTGCCTCCACCCATTTCCTCAGCTTTGGAAATCAACCCAAATGTGATGACTGCAACAGTGAAACGCGAAGAACATAGTACAGTTGTGTACACTTACCATAAATGTAGATGTTTGAGTGTATTCACTGTTGCAGTCCTGGTTTCCCTCCCTCCATCCCCCTTTCTTCTCTTTCCTTACAAGGGACATATTGGTATTTACTTTCTACTGGTGGGATTCTTCCACCAGAACCTGGCTCCTACTGAGTGGCTCCTGACAGGTTAGGGCAAGAAAAACTGACGTAATAGTGTCGGCTGCTTTACTTTATACTACTGATGACCTGACGTCAGTCCTGAAGCAGCAGCAACCGACACAGAAATACTAAGCCTCTGGTATTCGGGCCAGCTAAGGGCTACCCTGGCAGGGATAACCCAAGTGTGATAACTGCAACACTGAATACACTCGAACATTTACATTTGTGATAAATGTACACAACTGTACTTTTTCTACCCCCCAGAGGTTTTTCTCCAGGAACCAATGTGGGGGTAAGAAAATGTGGCTCCACAAGTCCCAAGGGCCTTTCCAGGACCTGCATGGAGAACCCTCCTGTAGTGCAGAGGGGGAGGGTTTGATGGTAGACACAACCCTAGAGGTAGAGGAGGTCTGCAGAACCAGGGCTGTGGGGAGCCCCCTCCCAATAAGCCCTACCCACACTGCTGAAGCACTGTCCGACTGTTTGTCTCTGGAAGCAGTTGGGGACCGACTAGCTTTGCACCCCAAAGCCTGGACTCAGTTGACTCAAAACTGTTAGGTGCTAAGTGTAATATCCAGAGGTTATTACATTCCCTTTTCCCTGCTACCTCCAAACTCCAAAAGCCTTTCCAATGTGCCACCCAGTCAAAGGGAACAGACAGCACAGGAAATCCAACAACTGTTGCAGAAAAGTCATGCAGGAGGTACCAGCCAAACAGAGAGGATTCAGAACCTACTCCTTCTTTTTGGTGCTGAAAAAGACAGGGGGACCTAAGACTCATTCTGGATATGAGCAAGCTGAACGACTATGTAAAAAAGTCGAGGTTCTGAGATGGTTGCTGTTCAGTCCATTCTGCCATTATTGGACAACGGTGACTGTATGTGCTCAACAGATCTCAAGGATGCATACTATCACATCAAACTAGACAGGCGCTCTAAGAGAGATACCTGTGCTTCTGGCTGGAAGCCAATCACTACCAATTCAGCACTTCCCTTTGGGTTCTCCACAGCCCCCCCCCCCCCCCGGGTGTTCACCAATTGCATGTCAATGGTAGCAGCTCACTTGAGCCTCAGGGGATTCCAAGTGTTTCCATATTTAGATGATTGGCTCCTCACCACTGCTACAAGGCATCGACTAATCCAAGCCAGGGACTACTTAACCCACTTATCACACTCCCTGGGCATCACTATAAATATGAGCAAATCCAACCTTACTCCGGTTCAGAATCTCGAATTCATAGGTACGCAGCTCAACACAAGGGATCAGATGGCTTCTCTTCCTTCATATTGAGGAGCCACTCTGAGGAATCAGGCATAGCAGTTATTAGCCTGATAGTCCGCCATGGCTTGATTGATCCTGCAGAAACCCTAGGGTCCATGTCTGCAGCTATTCTGTTAGTTCCCCTAGCCAGAATTTTCGTGCGGGTTCTACATTAGACATTAGCCACACAATGGTCCATTCTGTCTCAGCCCCTGTCCCTTTGCATCAGATTGATTCCCATCTGCAGGCGTCATATCAGTTGGTGGATACCATCAGACAATGTTACTCTAGGCAGACCGTTTTTGAACAACCCCCTTATAGCCACTGTGACCATGGACGCTTCCCAGTTCAGTTGAGGGGAAGCATTACAATAGGAAGATGGTCCAAAGCACGTGGTCCCCAACCGAGACTGAGTTGCATATCAATGTCCTAGAGGTGAGAGCAGTCCTACTAACGTTGCAAGTCTTTCAGGATGTTCTCTCTTTGGGGAATGTTGCGATACACACCGACAACATGTCTGCTATCTGGTACATCAACAAGCAAGCAGGAACCCATTCTTACCCCTTGTGCAGGGCGGCCATGAGAGTGTGGGAGTGGGCGGTGTCCTCAGATCACCTTCTAATGTAATCCATATCCCAGGAAAAAACAGTGATCTGGCACACAGACTCAGCAGATCGCTCTTGATTCCGCGTAAGTGATCCCTCAGTCAGTCGGTAACAAACATGATCTTCAACAGTTGGGGTCAATCTTGCTGCAACCTCTTTGCCTCTCCCCTCAACAACAAGTGCAGCAAGTTCTTTGCTCTGATCCCTTCTCCAGGGGGAGCCATCAAGGGATACATTAGTCCACGATTGGCCCCTGGGTCACCTGTATGCTTACTTTCCTCTTCTGCTCATCCCCAAGTTTCTTCAGAAGGAAGCAGGTTGAAGAGCTCACTCATCCTCATCGTCCCCATCATCAGGTGAGGTTCCCTTTTCTGTGGTCTCATTTGAAGTATTCTCTTTGGATTCTGGAGCCAAGTCGGGACCTCTTTTCTCACCCATCAGGAATGCAACATTTGAACCTTCAAATTGACCGCTTGGTTTCTCCACTTCCAGCACTAGTGAGACCGTCCAGACTTAAGTCCCCAGTCCGAAAAATTCTTTTGCCCTTGCAAAAGTGGAAGAGATTTTTCATTTGGGCCATGAGCAGGAATACTGACCCTTTCTCAGCAGCAGTTTTAGATGCGTTATTATTTGTTAGTACCCTTTTCAACGAAGGTGCTAGCTTCTCTCTCGGCTATCAAATTTCAGTTAGTTGCTATTTCCAGTTTTCATACGGCAAGTCAATCCCGTTCGCTGATGTTCATCATGCATACAGCTGCAGTCATAACAGATGGGTTCTCCTGCCGTCAAGCAGGTCCTCGGTCGGCCGAATTCCAAAGTCTAGGTCCGGCGTCGGTTGTCGTCGCTTCTTCCCTGATGTCAGTGCGACAGGGGTATAAAAGAACCAGCCGACGCCATTTTCTTCAGTCTTTCTTGCCGCGCGGTGCCTGAAGCAGAAGCAGTTCGCAAGTGCCGGTCGGCCAGCTCCTGAGATTACGAAAAATTTGGAACCAAAGTCTTCTTAAAAGCTAAGTACCCCGTTGGGGAAACTTTTCTTGCCTCAGACCGATGTCAGACAAAGTTAATAATTGTATTTCTTGTGGGAAGCAAATACCGCATAAGGATTTCCATTCCCTCTATATACCTTTTTTAGGCCCAGACCACGACGTCTCGGTCTGTCGCTTTTATGCTACATTCAACAAACGCACTATTAAGCGTCAGGCGGAGTTCGCCCAGCATTTTTTTGGGAAAGCATTTAACTATACTATGTCGTCGGTACTCCGATTCCGGTTTTGTCTAAAAAACGCAAAGACAAGGACCGACACTCGAGGTCCGCGGCCTCTACCGACACCACGCCAAAGCCGACTACACGTGGTCCGGTTCTCAGTGAGGTGCCTACGCAGCCCCTGATTACCGATGACACATATTTGGCGGTGTCTCCTGTACCCGAGGTCGCAGGCTCCTCGGCCCACACCCCGACTACAGATACCGAAGCCACTCTTGGCGTTGAAACACAGAATGTGGACAGGTCCACCTCCACTCAAGGTGTCTTCAGACCTTCCTCTTCTTTCTCCATCAAGGCTTTCACCAAGTCTAAAGCAACCATGCACCCTAAGAGACCAGCTACGCAGGGCCCATCTCCAGGCCCCATGCCTAAGAAACAGATGCTTAAAATGGCTGAGGATTTAATTACTCTAATCAGAGGTTCTCAGCCACCTCTGGACAAAAGACCCAGAGTAGAGGAAGATTCCCCCTCCTCTGATCAGGGCTCCATTATTTCAGAACACTCTGATTATCAGGAACAGTCTTACTCCCCTTTTGAAGACTCTGATGCAGAGGAGTCTATTCCTTCTGTATCCCCCCCCTGAGGATTACTCATTTGGGGAAACTCTGCATACCTTAAGGCAACACTTCCACTGGGAAGGCCAGGATTATTCAGATTCCAAGAAAAGGCTCAGGGAATTTCTTTTGTTACCCCAGCACAGGCCTCTGGCTATACCTCCTGTCTTGGACATCCTAGATGATGTTTACTCGGAGGCCTGCCTTAACCCGGACTCTCTTCCTCCAGCTCCAGTTAAGCCTGACAGGTACTACAGGGTTCCTGACTCACACCAATTTCTATACAAAAGCCATGCTGCTGACCTAGAAACCATCTGACAGGGGCCCAAGGGAGTTGAGGCCTCCATTGCCAAAAATCCATTGCCTTCCGAGAGAGATTCCAGATCCTTAGAAAGGTGGGGAAAAAAGGTATATACCTGCCTTCCGAGAGAGATTCCAGATCCTTAGAAAAAAGGTATATACCTCTGCTACCTTATCCACGAGGGCCTTAAACTGTCAGTTTCATATGCTAAAATACCAACAGTTTCTGTTATCTCAATTGAAAAGTAAAATGTCACAACCTGAACAACCAGACGTGAAGGAGTTGCAGGATTTGATGCATAGTGCAGAACAAGTCGGTAAACATACCTTACAATGTGGTTTTGATGCTCTAGAGGCCTCATGTAGAGCTGCTGTTACATGCTCAGTCATACGTAGGCATGCCTGGCTCAAGGAACAAGCCTTGCCTGATCATGTCAAAGCTAAATTACTAGACGCCCCTCTTCAAAAGGATGTACTATTTGGGGCAAATGCTGAGGAAGTATTACGGAAAATGGAGGAAAAGGCTAAATCAATGCAAACTGTGAAAGAATTTCTGCAGGTTCAACCCCCACGTTTTAGTAGAAATTGGCCTTCCAAAAACTGGTCCTTTCCTGCCACAGACAGACCCCAGAGAGGCAGATACAGGCGCCCGAGGGGCAGAGGACAATCACAAGGATCGTACAGAGGCAGACAATGGCAAGCTCCTACACAGAGGTGGTGAGGACAACTCGCAATCTTTCAGAAAGCAAACCCAATGACCTTCCCCTTTGCATGCCAACCAGGTCTCAAATGGCAGCCCCCTTAGGAGGAAAGCTGGCACTATTCTCAAAAAATTGGCATGTTGTCACAAAGGACAAATGGATCCTGCACATTATAAACAGAGGCTACAAATTCCATTTTCATACCCTTCCAAAAATGAGAGGCATGCCAAACCTGCTATACAATCAAAGGGCAGAGGCACAAAAGCAAATTTCAGATCTTATAAACATGAAAGCTATTCAAGAGGTACCTACACACGAACAAGGTCAAGGTTTTTATTCCAGGCTATTTCTGGTGCCAAGGAACGGAAAAGATTGGAGACCTATTTTGGATCTTTCCATCCTAAACACATTCCTACTCGTACCAAAATTCAAGATGCTCACTCTACAGCAACTTCTTCCCATGCTGGGCAAGGAGTCTTGGCTGGTAACATTGGACCTCAAGGAGGCATACCTGCATGTCCCAATCAGACAAAATTGTAGAAGATACCTCAGATTTCTTGCAGGTTCAACCCATTATCAATTCTCTGCATTGCCCTTTGGCTTATCTACTGCGCCCAGAGTATTCACGAAATGCCTGGCATCAGTAATTGCCTACTGCAGACTTCAAGGGATACAAATATACCCTTATTTGGACGACTGCCTGATCCAAGCGGACAGCAAGCACATTCTTCTGAAACATCTGGCTTATGTAATAATGTTATTAAACTCTCTGGGATACACAGTCAACAAAGAGAAATTAAGGCTAATACCCTCTCGGAAGATAATTTTCCTGGGTGCCAATTTGGACACAAGCACCCAGATGGCCTACCTCACGCCAGAGAAGCAGGGGCAACTAATTCAATATTTCAGAACACTGGCAAATTGCACCAGGCTGACTGCAAGGAAAATCCTGCAGGCTCTGGGATTCATGGCATCTTGCATCTTACTAATCCCATGTGCAAAGCTGCATATGAGAAAACTACAATGGTACCTAAAAAACATATGGGCTCAACACAGCCACAGTTTGGAAACAATAATACCACTAATTCCATGTCTGCAAAAGGAATTTCTGTGGTGGGCTCAAGCATGTCAAACAAGCACAGGTCTTCCATTCAGCAAGCCTCAAGCAAATCAAGTCATCACAACAGACGCCTCGGACTACGCCTGAGGGGCACACATGACAGACCGGTGCATTCAGGGCAAATGGTCCCAAAAAGAAAAGCACCTTCACATCAGTCAAAAAGAATGCTAGCAGTAATAAATGCTATTATAGCTTTCAAGGACCTTCTACAACCAGGTCAACTATTGATAAGAACAGACAACACCACAGTTATGTGGTACATAAACAAGCAGGGAGGAACACATTCTTATCCCCTATGCAGACTGGCCATGTCACTTTGGAACATGGCCATGGACTTAGAAATGGAACTACAAGCACAGTACTTGCCAGGCAAGGAAAACACGCTGGCAGACAACCTAAGCAGGAATATGACAGATCCACACGAATGGAAGTTGCATCCAAAAGTTTTTACAGAAATAATCCAAGAATGGGGAAGGCCAGACATAGATCTCTTTGCCTCACACAAAAATCATCAATTGACAAAATTCTGCTCAAGGATCTTCCATCCAAATGCCTGGAGAGTGGACGCTCTCTCTTTCAGTTGGACATCAATGACAGTTTATGCCTTCCCGCCTCTTCCTCTGCTGCCCAAAGTCCTATTGAAGACCAGAGCAGACAGACCAAAGATGATCCTCATTGCTCCGGACTGGCCAAGGCAACACTGGTACCCACTCCTGAGGAGCCTGACTCATTCCCCACCATGGACCCTGCCTCTAATGCCTCTTCTTCTGACTCAGCACAGCTTCAAAACTCTTCACAGTCAGCTGAAAACACTCAATCTAGCCGCATGGAAGATTCCTTAGCATCGCAGTAGGCCCTACTCTCCAAGGAGGTGCAGGATGTCATTTTGGAGGCCAGAAGGCCATCAACTAGAAAAGCTTACTCCGCAAAATGGAATCGTTTTTGTGTCTGGAATGAGAAAAAGGGCCAGAGCCCTGGAAAACTGAATTTACCTCAAATACTACAATATTTGGCTGAACTGCTAAGCAGTGGACTTTCGATGTCCTTCAAGAATGCAACTGCAGTCATAACATGTGGGTTGTCCTGCCTCAGGCAGCCCTCGGTCGGCCGGATTCCAAAGTCTGGGTCCGACGTCGGCTGATGTCGCATTTCTGTCCGACGTCAGAGCGGCTGGAGTATATAGGCATCAGCCGACGCCATTTTCTTCAGTCTTTCTTGCCGCGCGGTGCCCGAAGCAGAAGCAGTTCGCAAGTGCCGGTCAGTCAGCTCTTGTATTCTACGATACCGAAGTCATCAAAAAAACTAAGTACCCCGTTGGGGACCATGTTCTTCATTCCACATTGCTGCAGTCCTAACTATTGGGTAGTCCGCTGTCCAGTCGGCCCGAATACCAGAGTATATGGCTGACGTCGGTCAGGGCGCATTAGACTGACGTCAGTACGTCAGGGTAGTAATGCGCATGACCGACGTCATATCCTCAGTCTTTTTTGCCGCATGGTCCGATGCAGAAGCAGTTTTGCGAGTGCAGGTTGGCGTTCTGAAATTTTCTGAAGTCGGAGTTTCAGACCGAATCAGAGTTGGCTAAGTACCCCGTTGGGGAACATTTTGGTTTTTTCTTGCCTCAGTATTTAACCGGATGTCAGAAAAAGTGAATAACTGTATTTCTTGTGGGAAACAGATACCTCATAGGGATTACCATACCTTGTGTATACCTTGTTTAGGGCCTGAGCACGACGTTGTTGGATGCCGCTCTTGTGCTAGGTTTAACAAACGCACTATTAAGAGAAGGTTAGACTGTGCCAGGTTAGTGTTTGGGAAGCGTTGCAATTATAAAATGCCGTCGGATGCTCCGGCGCCCGCTTCGTCCAAAAAGCGCAAGGACAAAACAGCGAAGCCTAGGGTTGATGAACCGGCAGTCCCGGCCGTCGGTTCTTTAGAAGGCTCAGTGGAGCCAGAGGTTTTGCCAGGAGTTTCTTTGGAGTCTCAGGCAGAGACTTTACTGTTACAGGATGTGCCTTCTCAGGAGGTAGGCCAGGCTGAGGGGGCTTCTCAGGTAACTGTTCTTCCCTCTCTTCCCAAGGTAGTTAGAGCCTCTCCTTCTGTTTCCAAAACTTCTTTGAGAGGTAGGCCAAGTTTAGCTTCAGTGGGGGCTTCTCCTAGCACTTCAGGTTCTGTGCCTAAGAAACATATGCTTAAAATGGCAGAGGATTTGATTACTATGATTAGAGGTTCTATGCCCCCTCCTGATAAGAGGCCTAGGGTGGAACCTGAGTTTGATAGTTTTGAACAGTGTTCAGAGGCTTCTGAGTCTTCTGCGGAAGATTTGCAGGAGTATCCTCCTTATTCTGATTCTGATGTGGATGATTCCACTCCTACAGCTTCTCCTCCTGAGGATTTCTCATTTTCAGAGACTCTGCATTCCATGAGGGAGCACTTCAAATGGGAAGGCCAGGATTACTCTGATTCCAGGAAAAGGCTTAGGAATTCTTGTTTTTACCCCAGCATAGGCCCTTAGCTATACCTCCTGTGTTGAATGTGGTGGAAGATGTTTTGCAGAGGCTTCCTGAACCCTGATTCTTTGCCTCCTGCTCCTGTTAAACCTGATAGGTACTATAGGGTGCCTGAAGCTCATAAGTATCTTTTAAGAGTCCTAGGGCAGACCCGAAACTGTTTCTCAGGGACCTAAAGGTGTTAAGGCCTCTGTGGTTAAAAACCCTGTTCCCACTGATAAAGAGGCAAGGGCTTTGGATAGATGGGGAAAGAAAGTGTATACTTCTTCCACTTTAGCCATGAGGGCGTTGAATTGTCAGTTTCACATGCTAAAATATCAAAATTATCTCCTTTCACAACTGAAATCTAAGGTGGATGCTTTGGCGGAAGGTATTGAGTGTAAAGAGTTGCTGGATTTAGTTCATGTGTCTGAACAAGTGGGTAAGCATTCTTTGCAATGTGGTTTTGATGCTGTACAGGCCTCCTCGAGGGTGGCTGCCACTAGTTCTGTTCTTCGCAGGCATGCCTGGTTGAGGGATCAGAATTTAGCTGAGCATGTTAAGACAAGGATTTTGGATGCTCCTTTACAGTCTGATGTGTTGTTTGGTTCGCCTGTGGAAGCAGTTTTAAAGAAAATGGAGGACAAAGCTAAGTCTATGCAAACTGTTAAAGATTTTTGCAGGTGCAGCCACCAAGTTTAGTAGAAATTGGCCTACTAAGGGATGGACATATCCTGCTTATGATTCCCAGTCTAGGGGTAGGTCTAGACGTGGTAGGGGCAGAGCTCAAGGTTCTTTTAGGCCTAGAACAGGGAGTTCACCTGCTCAGACTTCTGGTGAGGGCAGGGGTCAGTCCTTTCGTAAACAGACCCAATGACCTGCCTTTTCAGCTGCCAGTAGATTCTCGTCTGGCAGCTCCTTTGGGAGGAAGACTGTCTCTTTTCAAAGAAAATTGGGATTTAATTACTCAAGACAGATGGGTGTTGGATATCATTCACCACGGTTACAGGTTTTATTTCCATACATTGCCCCCTTTCAAAGGCATGCCAAGACGTTCCTCCTCCACAACGGAAAGAGGCTCACAAGCAAATTTCTCTGTTACTCCAAATAGGGGCCATTCAGCCAGTCCCTGTATCAGAAAGGGGCCTAGGATTTTATTCTCGCCTGTTCCTAGTACCAAAGAAGGGGAACACGTGGAGACCAATTTTGGATTTATCTATCCTCAACACTTATCTGGACATTCCCAAGTTCAAGATGTTGACGTTACAACAGCTTTTACCTCTGCTGGGCAAAGATCACTGGATGGTAACTTTAGATCTCAAGGAAGCTTACCTTCATGTGCCTATAAGACTAAGTTGCAGGAAGTATCTGCGTTTCGAGCTGGAAATTCTCATTATCAGTTCTCTGCATTGCCCTTTGGCTTATCTACTGCGCCCAGAGTATTCACAAAGGTTCTGGCTCCAGTGATAGCTTACTTCAGGCTAAAAGGAATTCAAATCTATCCTTACTTGGACGACTGCCTGATTCTGGCTCAAGAAAAGGAAGACCTTCTACAGCATCTGGAATATGTTATAGCAGTGCTAAGATGCCTAGGGTATTCTGTGAACGAAATAAAGTCCAGTCTAGTACCCTCTCAAGACATGTGCTTTCTGGGTGTGAGACTGAATACAGCAGCCCAGATGGCCTTTTTAACCCCGGACAAACAAAAGACTCTATCCCTTTACTTCCATCAACTATCTCATCAGTCCGTGCTGACTGCAAGGACAGTCCTTCAAGCATTAGGGTTCATGGCATCTTGTATTCTGGTGCTTCCCAATGCCAAACTGCATATGAGGAAGCTGCAATGGTATCTCAAAATGTATGGACACAGCACTGCCAGGATTTGGACACTGTCATTCAAATAATACCTTGCCTTCAAAAGAATTTTTGTGGTGGGCTCAGGAATGTCACCTAAACAAGGGACTCTCTGTGACCTGGCCAGAGGCGAGTCAGATTTTAACGACAGATGCCTCGGACATTGCTTGGGGAGCTCATCTAAATGGAAAGTGGATACAAGACAAGTGGCCTGCCAGACTACAGCATCTACATATCAACATGAAGGAGATGTTAGCAGTCCAGTTTGCATTAATGGCTTTCAAGGAGTTACTTCTTCCAGGGCAGGTGTTGATTCTAACAGACAACACAACTGTCATGTGGTACATCAACAAACAAGGGGAACACATTCTTATCCTCTATGCAGGCAAGCAATGATTTTATGGGAGACTGCGCTCAGCTTGCAACTAACTCTTCAGGCAAGGTTTCTGCCGGGAGCACAGAACTCCTTAGCAGATGTGTTAAGCAGACAAATCATGGATCCCCACAGTGGAAACTGGATCTTCATGTATTTCAGAAATTGACAGTGTCATGGGGAACTCCAGACATAGATCTGTTCGCTTCTCCACTAAACCACCAGCTGCCAAAGTTTTGCACAAAGGGGTTTCATCACACAGCTTGGAAAGTGGATGCTCTTTCTTTCAGTTGGAAAAATCTTCATGTGTATGCCTTTCCACCTCTGCCTCTTCTTCCGAAGGTGCTCTTAAAGGTCAGACAAGACAAGCCAAGGATGATTTTAATAGCTCCAGATTGGCCTCGGCAACACTGGTACCCACTACTAAGGAGTCTGGTAAGGAAGCCTCCATGGCCTTTACCTTTGATTCCACATCTGTTATCTCAGAAGGACGGTCATCTGCTCAATGTCAAGCTTCACTCTCTTCATCTAACAGCCTGGCATATTCTGTGTTGAAACACAGCAGGTCTCAACTTCCTCAACAAGTTTTAAATGTGATTATGGAAGCTAGAAGACCTAGTACAAGGAAAGTGTACATGAAAAATGGAAGAGGTTTTTATTTTGGAGTACAGCAAAGAATTTGGAGATTTCTGAGCCTAATTTGAGTGTGGCTCTTCAATATCTTACTGAGTTATTGGACAAAGGTTTGTCCTTCTCTTCCATTAAGATTCATGCTGCAGCAATTTCAGCTCACTATGATTGTGAACCACCATTGTTTTCGCATCCTTTGTTCAAGCAGTTTCTTAGAGGGGCAAAGAATATAAGACCCCCGTAGAGCTCCTACTCCTGCTTGGGATCTCAATTTTGTGTTGGAAAAACTTACTCTACAACCTTTTGAGCCTCGGCTACTGCTGAACTGAAATACTTGTCATGGAAGACTGCTTTTCTGTTGGCTATTACTTCTGCAAGAAGGGTGTCTGAGTTGCAGGCCCTTATGGCAGTAGAGCCCTTTTGATTTTCCATAAGGATAGGGTATCATTACGCACTAATCCTTCCTTTATGCCTAAGGTGGTTTCTAGTGTGGCTTTAAACCAAACTATTCATTTGCCTACTTTTTATGCAGACCCCCAAAATAAAGGGGAAAAGATTTTGCACACTTTAGATGTCCACAGGCAATTGCGTTATTATTTAAGCAGGACTAAGGATTTTAGGCAGTCTCAGCAGTTGTTTGTTTCTTTTGCTTTGAGTTCGCAGGGCAAGCCTGTGTCAAAACAAACTATTTCTAGGTGGATTGGGTTTTGCATTACATTTTGTTATTCCCATCATGGCAAGGAGATTCCAGCTGGGATTAGGCCTCATTCCACTAGGGCTACTGCCACTTCAACAGCATTTCTAAGGGGGGTGGCAACTAAGGATATTTTGGAGGCAGCTACTTGGAGTTCAGTGCATACTTTCTCTAAGCATTATCACCTTCCTCTCTACTCTAAGTCTAGGGCTGGTTTTGCCACAGCTATTTTGCAAGGCATGTTGTCAGCTCCTGCTTCTTTATGATTTGCCAGCCTCCCTTACTTCTGCTTTGGGATTCTACCCAATAGTTAGGACTGCAGCAATGTGGAATGAAGAACATAGTACAGTTTTGTACCTACCATAAATGTAGATGTTCGAGGATCCACATTGCTGCAGTCCAATTACCCTCCCTCCTTCCCTCTGTGTTTAGGGGTGGTTGTGTAGGTGAGGTTATATGCTGATATTTTTTTTTATTTTTTTGTATATATTGTACATATTTTTGGTGCAGGTATATTGGGCCTTGTCTTTTTAGGGTCTTCTGACATCTGGGGCAAGAAAAGACTGAGGATATGACGTCGGTCATGCGCATTACTACCCTGACGTACTGACGTCAGTCTAATGCGCCCTGACCGACGTCAGCCATATACTCTGGTATTCGGGCCGACTGGACAGCGGACTACCCAATAGTTAGGACTGCAGCAATGTGGATGCTCGAACATCTACATTTATGGTAGGTACAAAACTGTACTTTTTCTTGCCTCAGCCGATGTCAGAAATTACTGAAAAAGTTAACAATTGTCTTTTTTGTGATAAACAAATACCTCATAAGGATTTCCACTCTTACTGCCTCCCTTGCCTGGGCCCAGACCACGACGTCTCGGCCTGTGTAGCCTGTGCTCGTTTCAACAAGCGCACCCTCAGGCGCCGGGCGGAGTTCACTGAAGATTTTTTCGGCGATAAATTTGCTTACACCATGCCGTCGGACCTTCAGACATCGCAAACTCCCAAAAAGCAAAAAGACCGGGACCGACATCCTCGGCCCGCGTCTACCACCGACTCCACGCCAAAACCTAGCGCGAGTGCTCCGGTTCCCTCTGAGACGGTCTCTCCACCGCTCCGAACCGAAGACACCGCATTACCGACGACTCCGATTCCAGATATTACTCCGCCAGTTATAGACTTTCCTCCGGATACCGCAACCGAGGAAATGCCCGAGACCGTTGCTGTAGACAAGGTCACTCCTGCACGTGGAGCTGCCAGGCCTCCTATGGCCATGTCTATTGAGGCCTACACTAGGGCTAAGGCAGCCAGCAAAACAAAGCATATTGCTTCCAAATCCTTACCTCAGCCGACTCCGGAGACACAAATTATGTCCATGGCTGCTGATTTAATTTCCATGATCAGAGGTTCACAGGCCCATCCTGAGAGAGCATCCCAGCCTCCTCCTGATAAAAGGCCCCAGGTTGAACCCTCTGACCCTTCTCCTTCAGATGAAGACTCTGAGGGCTCTGTCCACTCTGATAGCCAGGAACATTTCAAGTGGCAGGGTCAGGAATATTCTGATTCTAGAAAACGCCTTAGGACTTTCCTTAAGAAGCCTCAGCACAGGCCCTTAGCTATTCCTCCTGTACTTGATGTTCTGGATGATTTGTATTCTGATTCTAGTGCTACCCCTGATTCTCTTCCTCCTGCTCCAGCCAAGCCAGACAGGTATTACAGGGTCCCAGAAACTCATTCCCATTTATTCAGGGCCCATACTGCTGATTTGGAAACTATTTTACAGGGGCCTAAAGGAGTTTCAGCCTCCACCTCAAAAAATCCTTTGCCCTCCAACAGGGAAGCAAGGTCATTAGAGAGATGGGGTAAAAAGGTTTACACATCCACTACCTTATCTATGAGAGCTTTAAATTGCCTTTTTCATATGTTCCAATATCAGGATTATCTCTTAGAAGATTTACAAACAACATAAGCTTCTCCTGATCCTTTAGACAGGAAGACTTTGCAGGAAGCTGTACATAACACTCAGCAAGTAAGCAATCACTTCCTGCAGTGTGGATATGATGCACTGGAAGCTTCATGTAGGGCAGCTATGACAGGGGCAGTGATGCGTAGACATGCTTGGTTAAAAGATCAACCTCTACCAGATCATGTAAAAGCAAAACTTCTGGATGCACCTTTGGAAAAGAACAAGCTTTTTGGTGCAAATGCTAAGGATGTGTTAAAGACCATCGAAGAAAAGCAAAATCAGTTCAGACTGTGAAAGATTTCCTCCAGGTTCAACCCCCCAGATTCAGTAGGAATTGGCCTTCAAAAAACTGGTCCTTTCCTAATTCAGAAAAGTTTCAAAGGGGTAAGAACAGACGTGGCCGAGGAAGAGGCCAATACAGAGGCCCTTACAGGGGACGACAATGGCAGCCAGGAAACCAAAGAAGTGACGCAGGGGTTTCACCTGCTCAACAACCACAAACTCAATGACTTTCCTCTACTACCGCCTACCAGGGGACAACTAGAAGCTCCCTTGGGCGGGAAATTATCTCTGTTTGCAGAAAACTGGCACAGACTGACAAAGGACAAATGGATTTTGGACATTATAGACCGAGGGTACAGGTTTCATTTTCATACCTTACCAAGAAAACAAGGCATGCCAAATCTACCACAACATCAAAGGGCAGAGGCTATCAAGCAAATCACTCTGCTGACTCGAATGAAAGCAATAGAAAGAGTTCCACAACAAGAACAATAACAGGGGTTTTACTCAAGACTGTTCCTTGTTCCAAGAAAAGAATCTCAATGGAGACCAATACTGGACTTGTCCGCATTAAACACCTTTCTCATAGTACCAAAGTTCAAAATGCTGACTCTACAGCAACTCCTTCCCATGCTGGGCAAGGAGTGGCTGATTACTCTGGACCTCAAGGAGGCATACCTGCATGTCCCTATCAGACACAGCTGCAGAAGATACCTCAGATTTCTTGCAGGGCCAGAGCATTATCAATTCTCAGCATTGCCATTTGGCTTATCTACTGCGCCCAGAGTATTTACAAAATGCCTGGCTTCAGTAATTGCTCATTGCAGGCTCCAGGGTATACAAATTTACCCGTGCCTGGACGACTGCCTCATACAAGCGGACGACAAATTGATGTTGACAAAAACCTGGATTATGTCATACGATTACTTCAAGCTCTGGGATACACAGTCAACTTTCAAAAGTCAAGACTGCAGCCATCCCAGCAAATAATCTTCTTAGGAGCCAAACTAGACACAGCCTCTCAGATGGCTTACCTGACAGAAGACAAGCAAGAGAAATTAACTCAATACTTCAAAGGTTTAGCAAAACTCACCCAGATGACTGCAAGGAGATTCCTACAGGCCCTGGGTTACATGGCATCCTGCATTCTACTGGTTCCATTAGCAAAACTACACATGAGAAAGCTTCAATGGTACCTAAAAAGCATTTGGTCTCAACACAGCAACAACTTGGAGACAATCATACCACTCATTCCATGCCTACAAAAGGAATTCCTATGGTGGGCCTCGGTGAGCCAGGAAAACACAGGTATGTCATTCAAAAAACCACAGATAACACAGACCATGACTACAGACGCCTCAGACCTTGGATGGGGGGTGCACATGGAAGGCAGGTGTATACAAGGACAGTGGTCTCCAAAGGAAACACATCTGCATATAAACCAAAAGGAAATGCTGGCAGTAATGCATGCTATCGAGGCTTTTCAACACCAACTCCAGCAAGGCCATTTAATGATACGGACAGACAACACCACTGTGATGTGGTACATAAACAAGCAGGGGGGCACCCACTCTTACCCCCTTTGCAGGCTGACAATGCAGCTTTGGGAGAAATCTCTGAGTCTAAACATCCAGTTACAATCCCAGTTTGTTCCAGGAAAAGACAATGTGTTGGCGGACAGCCTAAGCAGGAATTTCACAGATCCACACGAGTGGAGGTTACATCCGAAGGCTTTCAGACAACTCACTTCGACATGGGGCAAGCCAGAAGTGGACCTATTTGCCTCTCACCTCAATCATCTTCTACCAAAATTTTGCACAAGGACTTACCATCCAAAGGCTTGGAAAATAGATGCCCTTTCATTCAACTGGAACTCCCTAGCAATCTATGTATTCCCACCTCTGCCACTGATGACCTCGGTATTACTAAAGATCAAAGCAGAGAAGCCCAAGGGAATCATAATAGCTCCGGATTGGCCAAGACAACACTGGTACCCACTACTACGGAGCATATGTCACACCAGGAGGTGGGCCCTCCCTCAGTGGCCTCTACTTTTGACTCAACACAATTTCGAAGCACTGCATCCCAACTTTCAGACACTGCAGCTAACAGCCTGGGAGATCCCATAAATAACTTCAGCTTGTCTCTCTCCAAGGAAGTTCAGCGGATACTAACAGAGGCTCGAAGACCATCCACCAGAAAGGTTTACTTAGCAAAGTGGAAAAGATTCAGCAATTGGAATACCAGCAAGGGACATGATGCATCATTACCGAACATCCCACTCATCTTGGAATATTTGGCAGATATGTTACAGAGCGGCCTCTCATATTCTTCAATAAAGATGCATGCATCTGCTATTTCAGCTAGATACAACACTGATGCTCCTGTTTTCTCTCACCCCTTACTAAGGCAATTCCTCAGGGGAATCAAGAACATTAAGCCGCCAGGAAAGGCCCCAGTGCCAGCCTGGGACCTCAATTTTGTCTTAGAAAAACTGACACTACCTCCTTTTGAGCCAGCAGCTTCAGTTGACTTGCAATTTCTCTCATGGAAAACAGCTTTCCTGTTGGCAATTACCTCAGCAAGAAGGGTTTCGGAGCTACAGGCCCTAATGGCAATACCACCCTTAATGAAACCCTGTCTCTGTGGAAAATAATAAAGGACCAACCCTACTTTTATGCCAAAGGTGGTATCTAGGGTTTCTCTAAATCAAGCCATTCATCTGCCTGCTTTCTTCCCCAATCCTGAGAATAAGGGGGAAAGACTTTTGCATACCTTGGACATTCATAGACAACTTCGATACTACCTGGACAGAACCAAGGCCAGTAGGAAATCTGAACAGCTTTTTGTAGCTTACGCCCCTGCAGTCCAAGGAAAAGCAATTTCAAAACAGACTATTTCTAAATGGATTGGACATTGCATCAGATTCTGTTATTCCTTTCATGGGAAGACTGTTCCAGCCTATGTCAGACCACATTCCCCCAGAGCTACAGCCACACCTCTACAGCATTTTTAAGAGGGGTGCCTACAAAGGACATTCTAGAAGCTGCTACATGGAGCTCCGTGCATACATTCTCCAAACACTACAATCTCCCTCTATATTCCAGATCCTGAGCAGGCTTTGCTATGGCAGTCCTGCAGGGTTTGATTGCCACACCATCTCCTTCCTAGAGCATACCTCCTCCCCCAGCTAAGCTATGGTATTCGACCCACATGTTATGACTGCAGTTGCATTCTTGAAGGACATAGTACAGTTTTGTACCTACCATAAATGTAGATGTCCGATAGACATGCAACTGCAGTCGGGTTTTCCCTCCCTCCATACCCCTCTATGCCTAGGGTCCACTCCTATCCCCCCTACTCTTAGCTGGGGATCTCTGTTATGGTGTATTTGTTTTATTGCTCATGTATTTGTTTGGAATCCTGTTTTTGTCTTCCAAATTGATTACAGCCTTCCTTGGAGGGCACCTGGCATCTGGGGCAAGAAACACTGAAGAAAATGGCGTCGGCTGATGCCTATATACTCCAGCCGCTCTGACGTCGGAGAGAAATGCAACATCAGCCGACGTCGGACCCAGACTTTGGAATCCGGCCGACCGAGGGCTGCCTGAGGCAGGACAACCCACATGTTATGACTGCAGTTGCATGTCTATCGGACATCTACATTTATGGTAGGTACAAAACTGTACTTTCTCCTCCATCAAAATCCATGCCTCAGCCATTTCTGCAGAATACAACACTGATCCACCTTTATTCTCTCACCCTCTATTAAGACAGTTCCTCAGAGGGGCTAAGAATTTAAGACCTCCAAGGAAACAACCAATACCTGCTTGGGATCTTAATTTAATTCTGGAAAAACTGACTTTGCCTCCTTTTGAGCCAGCTGCCTCATCAGATTTACAGTACGTGTCCTGGAAAACAGCTTTCCTTCTGGCTATCACTTCAGCTCATAGAGTTTCAGAATTACAGGCTCTTATGGCTGTCCAGCCTTTTGTCATCTTCCATCAGGATAGAGTTTCATTACGAGCCAACCCGTCCTTTATGCCTAAAGTGGTATCCAGGGTAGCTTTAAATCAGGCCATACATTTACCTACTTTTTATCCTAATCCTCAAAACAAAGGGGAGAGATTATTCATTCCTTGGACATCCACAGACAACTGCGTTATTATTTGGACAGAACAAACCCTTTCAGAAAATCAGAACAGCTTTTTGTGGCCTATGCGGTAGGAGCTCAAGGAAAGCCAATTTCCAAACAGACAATCTCAAAATGGATAGCCCACTGCATACGCTTTTGCTATTCCTTTCATGGCAAAAATGTACCTACAGGCATTAGAACTCATTCCACCAGGGCCACAGCCACCTCTGCAGCCTTCCTCAGAGGAGTTCCTACCAAGGATATTTTGGAAGCAGCCACTTGGAGTTCTGTGCATACCTTCTCCAAGCACTACAACCTACCATTATACTCCAAATCTAGAGCAGGCTTTGCCACTGCAGTCTTGCAGGGCATTTTGGCTCCTCCTAGTTCCACCTAGTGCCTACCACCCCTTTCTTAGCTTTGGGATTCTACCCATCTGTTATGACTGCAGCTGTATGCACGATGAACATAGTACAGTTTTGTACCTACCATAAATGTAGATGTTCAAGTGCTAATACAGCTGCAGTCCAGGTTTCCTCCTCCTTCCCTCTAGGGGTATTCTTTTATGGTGTATTTGCTTGCAACTACTGGTTTTTGAATATATTGCATTGCATTATTACATAATTTTATGTATTGCCTTCCTTCTGGGGCACCTGACAATCTGGGGCAAGAAAAACTGAAGAAATGGCGTCGGCTGGTTCTTTTATAACCCTGTCGCACTGACGTCAGGGAAGAAGCGACGACAACCCACGCCGGACCTAGACTTTGGAATTCGGCCGACCGAGGACCCGCCTGACGGCAGGAGAACCCATCTGTTATGACTGCAGCTGTATTAGCACTCGAACATCTACATTTATGGTAGGTACAAAACTGTACTTTCTCCTTTTAGACTATGCAAATCCTTCATGAAAGATGCTTTCTTATTAAGGCCCCCAATTAAAGATCCATCTCTCCTTGGGTCCTCACTTTTGTGCTGCAGGCTTTGATACAGGGACCCTTTGAACCAGCAGCTAGTTGCGACATGAAATTTCTGTCGTGGAACATAGCCCTGTCGGTGGCTGTAACTTCCGCATAGAAAATTTTCTAACTACAGACCGTATTCTGAAAAACTCCTTACATTCTGTTTCATAAAGTCAGGCTGTCCTTATGCACTAATCCATATGCACTAATCCATCCTTTAAGCCTAAAGTAGCTACCAAGAACAATATTAATTCATCCATCCAATTGCCAGTGTTCTTCTCCAATATCTTTAACAAAGGGGAGTATGTTCATCGTCTAGATGTTCATAGACAACTTCATTTTTACCTACACAGGACCAAACAACACAGGACGTCTGATCAGCTTTTTGTAGCTTTCTCTTGTAATAGACTTGGACAAGTGGTATCAAAAATTACCTTAGCAAAATGGATTTATGACTGCATTTCATACATTTACATATCCAAAGGATTGGAATTACCTAAACCTCCTAGGGCACATTCCACCAGAGCTTTGGGTACTTAATCGGCCTTCTGTTTTAGAACTTCCATTGATGACATTTGTACAGCAGCATCATGGTATAATAATCACACCTTTGTATCACACTGTAAGTTGGATGTTGTTTCCAGGAGCTGGGCCTCCTTTGGTTCGATATTGCTCCGGCATATCCTTCCATGAGCGGCCACCCAGGGTTTACGTATCTTGGGACTCTGACCCTATCGTGAGGAAGAATGAAGGA
The DNA here is from genome assembly GCF_019279795.1 of Protopterus annectens. Lineage (NCBI taxonomy): Eukaryota > Metazoa > Chordata > Ceratodontiformes > Protopteridae > Protopterus > Protopterus annectens. Next base: position 318,703,877 of record NC_056746.1, read on the forward strand.
GACACCATCAGATTTAAAGATTATGTCTTACCATAACTTGGCATCTGTGTTGTCTTCCTTCATTCATCCTCACTTTCCCACCCAACTATCCCCCTGCCTTTCTCTTCTTGAGAAACCTGGATGATGAAGGGACTATTATGTCCTATGTGTGAGCCTCTTCTGCCAGTCTTTGATATATGAATTGAATGCTGAATGTTTGGAATTGGCAAAGCCTATCTGAGATAGTTGGGTGGATGCAGGGCATTGTGGGTATGGGGGAGGAGCTTGAGAGTCTGATACAAGTCTGTGGAATGTGGCCTAGCCAGATCTGAGGGTTGGATCCGAGACCGTATCGTGAGGATGAAGGAAGGAAGACAACAGAGATGCAAAGTTATGGTAAGACATAACCTTTAATTCTTTGTACTAGCTTTCTACTACTCTTCTGGTTCCTCCTTCTCTAAAGCTGTTTGTATCCTTCTTTATCCTTTTACTTCACTCCTGTTTGACTTTTCTTTTTATAGTTTTGTGTCTTTAGCCCTTCATAACCATCAAAACTCTCCTTCAGCCACATTGTAAACTCATTTGTTTCTTACTGGGGTAAGAGACTCATTAATTCTCACCAGTGGTTAGAGTCAAAAGCTCTGAGTGTTGCTTTCATCCATTATTGGGGAGAGGAGCTTTTTTTTTTAGTTATGTAGCTTCACTCTGATTTCTGCCTTGTGCATGCAGCATAAGGCACATGCATGCTTCCATGTTTACAGCGTCCAGTTTTGCATTGCAGCATGCCTAATGGGCAAGATCAGTCATTCCAATCCCTGAAAAAAAGGCTAAACTAGCAGTTACTGTGTACTTCTCATTTCCTTCATGCCAGCTTCTAAATTTTCTAGGCCACTAGTCAAACTTCAGTTGTCTGGGACAAATATCTAGGCTTTAACCAACCCTGTGAGCCATTTAGCTGATTTCCGTTTGGCTTTTTAAAGCTCTTTTTTTTCTGGCTAATCTGTCTCAAGCAAGAGAATGTTCACCTTCTTTTGCATTATTTAGAGCTCTCTACCTTCTGTCTGCTAGTTGTTTATTACTCTGTCAAGTGTTCCCCAACACTCGGTCTATTTAAAGTCCTTTTGGCTCTCCATTCCATTTGTTTTGGCTGCTGTTTTTGATCTGCTCCTGAAGATTTATTTATTACCACTACTTCCCAGTTTATGATCATCATAAGAATTGTGCTACACAAGATCAATAGTGTCAATGAGATTTGGCCAGAAGCAATCATCTGTCCTCCAGGTGGAGGCTTTTCAGCAATTTGTCGTCTTTAGAGTGCATAGGTAGTACAGTCTTGAACTATGGAATTTGGATTAATCCAGGAGTAAAGAATGGGTGACCATGCTTCCTGTGCTGTTTATGTGGCATAAAGTGAAGGGTCATTCTTCTAGCATTGTGTTTTATTTGTTTGTTTGTTTATTTTAAATACAGACCTGGGTCTTAGCAGTGATGAAAATTCTAAGCAGGTAGCCTTTGTTGGCTATATTCATAGTGCTTCTTGTGACACCTGTCTTGTGTGAAAGAGTATTTTTCTCCTAATATCTCCTGAAGTGCTGCTGTGGTGTCCAGTACCCCTCACCCCAGTATTTTTTGTTCAGAGGTGATTCATGATAAAGAAGTTTGTGAGCATCGTGCTACATTTAACAAGAAAACCCTGCCTAGGAGGGTTACAAATGTATAGGCCCTCATAGTGCATGGTGTTCTTAGATGTGACTCCTGCCTTCTATTTGGTTTTTATTTATACTTCTAAGTCTAACTCTCTAAACCAGAAAAAGATGCATAAAGCATTTGAATCCTAGAATTAAGAAAAATAAAATGACTGAGGCTTCTTTACTTATTCGTCAGGTGCAGGTAGTGGAAGCCAGGTGGCTCAGAGCTAACGTACCAAGTGAGAAAGTTCATCCTTTGGAAGCCAGTGCTTTGACTAATTTGCTGAATCCACAAGAGAACAGCTGCTTTAGGTCCCCTGTGCCTGCTGTCTCCCCAGTGCTTTAAATGATCCATGCCTGCAGCACTGACTGCACTGTTTCATTTCCACTCATGCAGTTTTACTCTGTATTCTCCTTGTCTCAGTCGTGCCTATAGTACATCAAAGGTAGATCACACTTAGAATAGTTGTTGCAGCATAGGTTAATTGTGGTACGGAAATTGCAGTATTCGGTGATACGACTAAGCAACATAAATGTGAGAACATGTTTTAAACTGAATAAAACTGTTATACTTGTTTGGTTTAAAAGATTATTTTCATACTTGTTAACCAGGTGCCAAAAAAATAGAACAACCACTATTTGGAATCTGATGGTCTGATTCAGCTTCTTTACAGACAAAAGTGCTTAACAGTAAAACGTATTTCTTTTTGGATTGTCCTGGTACACCTCATCTTGTTTGCAGATAAACACGCAGAGTTGTTGAACAAACATTTGTTGCTTTTTTGGGTTATTTTCATGTATAATTATTTTTTGATTCACTACTCTAGACAATTGCTGTCTAGCCTGCCAGTCGATAGGAATGTCAGATTTCAAGCAGCGAGTACTGAGATGTGAATGAGTGAGCTGATCTTTGGAAGATTTGTTGGTGAATTAAGACTATAATTAAATGGTACTTGAAGAAAGTATTCTTATTAAAAGGCCTTCTCCCACTTTGGAGACAGTTGTCAAGAGTTTGTGAAGTGAACCATAAGCTGTTTTCTTCTCCAGCTAGATCTCCAGATATTTTTATTAAACTCTGCTGCTCCTTTATCTGATTTTCCAACTATTTGCAAAGAGATGTCTAGGGGCCAGGTGTTGGCGAGGCAGATGAACTGCCTACAACAGCTTTATTTACTTATTTATTGATTTGTTTGTTCACTGAATCTGTGGATACAAGACCCATTTCAGCCACTACCTGGGCCAAATTTCAATTACAGAAGAGCAGAAGAATTTGGCAGAGACAGTAGTAGTTAAAATACCCCTCCCCCCAAAAACATCTAATAAAAAGAAATACGAGTACAATCAACAAAGGCTACAGTGAAATTTATAGAGAATGCAATGCATAGCCAGTATGTATAGTCATGTTAAACATCAACAATGTTTATGGAAGATGTGCAAACCTGTTCAGAAAAAAAGTTCACTATTTAAAATGAAAACATTGAGATATCTAGTACTCTTACAGTTGATAATGGAGTGTCTGAGGACCAGATGGCAGTTTGTTGTGCCAAGTTTGGACAGACGTTTTCTAAGTTGATGTGTCCATTATCTCAAACTGCAATAGCCTCTAAACATTCCACTTCTGGGGTTTCACCATAAGGAAGAGGAAGGCAGCCCATTCTCTCCGCCTTGTCTAGTTCTAATGAAGATGGGCTTAAGGCAACTTTGGCATAATTTAAATTAGATCGACAGTCTTGCATACTTGGACACAGTTCAGGATGATAAACACCTCATTATCACTGCCTTCACAAGATGATGTATCTTTTGGAAATACTATGAGTTTTATGAAAGACCATTTTTAAATGGCTTTGTTAGACCGCTTTCTTCCCCAATTTAAGATATGCAAAGCTGCTGGATCAACTGACCAGCAAACAAATCTCTGGTTGCAGCTCTACTTAGCAACTGTTTGTCTTGGTCCTTTCCTTGGAATGTGGCTCTTGACTAACACTCAAAAAAAGAAAAAAAATCTTCATAGGGCTCATTGGCAGGGAAAGTAATTGTATAAAAATGTATACTACTCCTGCAGTTAAGGACCTTGTTGCATATCAGGGGTCACTTAATTGGGTAAATCCATAAAGCGCAAGTACTTATTTTTCAGTGATAACACTGGAACATCAAGGTATTGATTCTAGTAAATTTACCTATTTGACAAATAACATTAAAAAGGTAATTTTAGGAAAAGTTCTTGGAGCTGCTATTTTGTTTGTCGTTTGTGAAGTCATACGGTCTTAACACTTCCAGATCAGCTGCTGGAATTTTCTGTAAGACATTGCTATGATGATCTTCGTGTTTCACTGTTGCAGTCATCACACTTGGGTTATCTGCATGCAGGTAGCCCTCAGTCGGCCCAAATACCAGAAACTTAGTATTTTTGCGTCGGATGCTGTCGCCCCAGGACTGTCAGGGGTATAAAAACAGACAGCCGATGCCATTACCCCAGTCTTTCTTGCTGAGGAGCCCAAAGCAGAAGCGGTTTGCAAGTGCCGGTCGGCCGCTACCTGAATTTTCATTTAAGAATTGAATAATCCGGAAGTCTTCTAAAGCTAAGTACCCCATTGAGGATCCTTTTTTCTTGCTCTAACCGATGTCAGAAAAAGTTAACAATTGTCTTGCTTGTGGAAAGCAAATACCACACAGAGATTTTCATTCTTACTGCGTCACTTGTTTAGGCCCATACCACGACGTACCTCCCAGTCGGTTTTGTGCCTTGTTCAACGCCCGAACCATTCGTCATCGGGCTGTCATTGTCGCTAAATTCTTTCGTTCTCTGTTTCCGTATTCCAAAATGGCTTCGTTAAGCCATCCGACTACCGATATTCCAAAAAAAGTAAGGATAAAGACAGAGACAGACCGCATAGGCCCAAAGCTGCTGATGAAGCTTCCGTTAAGCTAGTCGCCAGTTTGCCTTTGCCGATACTCAGTGAGGCGCTTTTGCAGCCCCTGATGCCCGTTTCAGTGGATTTGCAGGCCTCTACCGAGACCCATTCGGAGTCCGTTATGTTACGAGACTCTTCGACTATGAAACCTGTGGATGTCTCTACCTTGGATGGTCCGGAGCCACTGTGCAGGCACCGGCTTCTGAGGCAGTTCTTTGCTCAACCAATGTTTGACTCAGACAACTTTTTTATCTAAAACTACCATGTTTCTTAAGCCTAGAGTTTGAGCTACACCTAGAAAACCGATGACCAAAGCGCATGCACCTACTCCCATGCCACAACGACAAATGCTTAGAATGGCAGAAGACCTTATTATGCTGATTAGGGGAAGTCAGCCTTCCCCTGCTAAGAGGAAAAGAGACCAGGAGTCCGATGACTCTGAGGTATCTGATTATGAAGACATGCCCTTATCTGCTTATGAGGATTCAGATGCAGAGGAATCCATTCCCTCTGCCTTCCCTCCAGAGGATTTTTCTTTTGGTGAAACTTTACATACTTAAGAGAGCATTTCCACTGAGAATGCCAAGACTATCCTCAGTCCAAAAAGAGACTCTGAGAATTCCTAGATTTGCCACAGCACAGGCCTTTAGCAATACCCCGTCCTGGAAGTTGTTGATGATGTTTGTTGAAAGATTTTACTCTTCTAACATATTCTGGAAGAATCACACCAAGTTCTTGTAAGCAAGTAAAACAGCTTTATTTTACATGCATGGAGACCTGCTACATGATGGTAGTATGCCAGCAGTCTGGTTACTTGTACTTTGAGTTCTCCTTATATAGACCCTCCTGCACGTACATACACGTAGCACACAGAACATTCATTAGAAGTGATAGTTTGATTACTTGTTTTTACCAGCCAGTACCACAGTTATTCTTGCACCATTAACTTTCTTATCAGCAGTTTAAGATTAACTTCTGCATTCCTCAGTGATCAACATTTTCCAGAACATTTCAGTTTGCACGCAGTGAACATTTTTCTGCTTAACCCTTTATATACAGAATACAAAATATGTTGACTTCAGTATTTTTCCACATTTCCCCCCTTACAACATTTTGTATACTGTTTATTTTACACAATCCCAGATACGTTGTATACCTTCTCATAATCAGAGAAATATGCTTTTGTAGCATTGGCAGAGATAACCTTCGATATTATCATTTTGATACATGGTATGCAACAGCAGCCAAGCAGCAAAAATATGATTGCACCAACACATACAGCAATTAAAATGTTCATCAATACAGAACCCCAGTTTACAAACAGGTTTTGGAAAAAGTCAGTCAAGGGGTTTGGACCAGGTTTAGTCAATTCAGAAACTTGTTGAATTATTTCAAGATGGCTCTGAATCGCATGCTCGTTATCAGGAACGAACAAGCAGCACTCCTCGTGTATGGAAGCGCAAGTACCTCCTTTCGCCGCTAGGGTGAAATCGAGCGCCATACGGTTCTGCAACACTACTGTTCTCATCGCCGTTAATTCGTCCGTCACCAATTCTAGCGCTGAAAATGTCGCATTACTCAGAGTCTCTAACAGTTTTGACAGTTTTCTCAGTTCCCAGATGGATTTTACTGTCCCATACGCTGGCAAAATACCAGCCCAAGCAATTACATCATCGCCTAGGTCCATATGTGAGAGTCCTTTGCTGCTGACGTGTGCCAAGTCATGGTGATAAATCCATGACGCATCAATGTTACCTACGGGATTAATAGGTTTATTAAGAGAACGTGCATTTTGTATTTTACTTTGAGGTAATACATTTGCGTGTCTGATAGCTGGTATCAGATATCCCAAAAAACAACTTTCTGACCAGCCATATGGTAACCATTTATATGCTTTCCTACCACAAATAAAATAACAATCATTCGTTTTATGGTGATATTGGTTGCAAATTCATAACTCCCATTTGGCTTTAGCCCTTAAATAACAGGCCATATACATACAGCATTTTTCAACAAAACTAGTATCATTTACATTGATGTCTTTTTATAGCTCCAAACTTGGTTTCACACTGCCCTTCTAGGGTACAATTATGAACTATTGTCAAATTACATTGGCTCAGCCCCACCTTAACTTTTCCAATCTTTTGAAAACACACTGTTCCGTTTGGCGCCCAGAAGAGGCAGCACCACCTTGTCTCTCAGTGGTACTTCTGTGGTTTCAAACAACAAATTATTCCAAGTATCATTTGTTCCCAGAGGGCTGTCCCTAACATTAAGCCACTATGTACAGTAGGTATTACAGTACATACCCAACAATTTGAGACATTCATTGAGGATGCATATGCATATTTAATCGCTTGATATGTATTAAAGTTTGGATGCCAGCTGGTGTGTTTGTCTCTTTTTGAATGGCTAGCTTTATTAAAAACAAAATATTACAATCACAATAGTTATAAACAATAAAATATTGCAATAGAACCATTTTCTCTTATTCTCATTATTGTCCTTCATGGTTACTGCTGTCTGTTTGTTCCTCAGGGAATTCAATTTTTATCTAACTTAAAATGTTTTACAATGCGTTAGGTGGATCCATGAGGACCTTTCTTTAATCCGAACTGCCATTGGAGTTGCGATGACTTCCGTGATTTTGTCGTCTCTTGAACCTGAAAAACAATCATTCGTTAAACAGCTGTTAGTATTGGTCAGCATTTTCCTCATGCTATCTCCTCACCCCCCTCATGTTCCGCAGGCAACAAGTTTTGCCACTGCGGGACGTAATAAGGTCTCCCATACAACAACTGAAATGGGGTGACTCCTTTTGAGGTGGGAGTTGTCCGCATGGAAAGGAGGGCTAGAGGTAGACAGGTAATCCAAGACTGATGTGTCTCGGCCATGAGTTTTCTTAACTTGCCTTTTAGAATGCCGTTGTGGCGTTCCACCAACCCTGCTGACTGTGGGTGGTAGGCACAATGGTGTTTCAATTCAATTTGGAAAACTGTAGACAGTTTCTGAATGATCTGATTGACAAAATGCGTGCCATTGTCAGAGTAGATGCGTGTAGGAAGTCCAAAGTGCGGGACGATGTGATTGACCAAAATTTTAGCCACTGATTTAGCATCCGGATGTGTCACCGGAAAGGCCTCAACCCACTTAGTAAAGGCATCTACTATCACTAACACAAACTTCTTTAGTTGTGCCGGGGTCAATTCGATGAAGTCCATACATATTGTATGAAATGGATAGGGGGGTGTTGGAAATGATGCCGGAGCAACTCTGACCCCACCCCCGTGGTATTTAGCACATACTATGCAGGACAGACAAAAATGTTTTGCATATGCAATGAAACCCTTGGTCCAAAAAGTAAGGTGGATAATTCTAACCATAGCTGCAGGGCCCAGATGGGACGGGCCATGCACAACTAGTGCTGCATACCTAAAAAGATTAGTAGGCAAAACATATTTATTATCTGGTCCCACATAGATTCCCTTGTTCTGTCTAACACCATACCTAGTCCAGCGTTGTTTTTCCTGTACTGTGCTAAGTTCCTGCATGACTTGTAAGGTTTGCAAATCAAAGTTATCTGTTGGTTGTAATTCTGTAGGTGTGGTTTCAAGTGAAAAGGTACTGGACATAGCTGCCTCTTTGGCTGCTTTGTCTGCTAGGGCATTACCAAGTGATACTGGGTCCTTAGCACGGGTATGAGCAGCGCATTTACAAATGGCCAAACCCCGTGGCCATTGGACGGCTTGTAGTAATTCATGGATTAGTTCTTTGTGCATGATGTTTTTCCCCGAGGTTGTAACCATCCCCCTATTTTTCCATTGCTGAGCAAACACATGTACCGTAGAGAAGGCATATTGACTATCCGTATAGATAGTGACATTCCTGTCCTCCGAAAGGAGACATGCCCTTGTCACAGCAATCAGTTCCACTGCTTGAGCGGATAAGTTCCCGGGGAGTGGTCTTGCCTCTATTATCTGAGTTGCAGTAGTAACTGCATACCCTACCTGCGTGGTGCCTGTTTCTGTTTTGCGTGCTGACCCATCTACAAACAGTGTCCAGTCCGCATGTAGTTAGGGTTGATCTTTAAGATCCGGTCTTGGTAGAACTTTAGAATGTATGAGATCTAAGCATACATGCGGGATACCGTCTTCAGCAACAGGTAGCAATGTCGCTGGATTTAAGGTAGTGCATCTCTCAATTGTCATGTGTGGCTGCGATAACAGCGTAGTCATACAAGATAAATGTCTGCTAGGTGACAGAAATGTTAACTTGTCCTGCAGAAGGATAACTGCTACAGAGTGCGGGACTTTTAATGTAAGATCATAGAACAATACCAATGTGGCAGATGCTTGTACCGCCAAAGCGGCTGCAATTACTGCTTGCACACAGTGTGGTAATGCTCGTGCTACTGAGTCTAATTGGCTAGAGTAAAATGCCAATGGTCTTAACTTATCTCCATACATTTGCATTAAAACAGATGTCATAAATCCCTGCTTGCAATCTACAGTCTGTATAAAGGTCTTACTGTAATCTGGAAACCCCAATGTTGCTGACCCAGCTATCAGTTGCTTGATTCTAGTGAATGCCTGTACTGCCTTGTCTGCAAAAATTAAGTCTGATAGTGGGTGCACTTCTTCGGCATAGTTGGGAATCCAACTACGACAGAAGTTCGTAATGCCTAAAAAGGACATCATTTCTTTTTTTGTAGTTGGCATGGGGGCTTGTAAAATAGCATTCTTTCTACTGTCATCTAATCTCCTGCCCTTCCCAGAGATAGTATAACCCAGGTAACGTACTTCTAATTTACAAAATTGTAACTTAGACTTATTTACCTTATGTCCTTCGTGTGCCAGAAAGTGTAGTAGTCGAGTAGTCTCGGACTTACAGAGTTCTTTCGTAGTCGCGGCCAGGAGGATATCATCCACGTACAGCAGTAGGTGGCACCCTTGGGCGGGTTGGAACTGAGCCAAATTGGTGGACATCTCTTGTGAGAAGATGGTCGGACTTTCGTAGTATCCCTGCGATAACCTGGTATAGGTATAACGCTTACCCATAAATGTAAATGCAAACCAAAATCTACTATCTTCCTGCAAGGGAATAGAGAAAAAGGCATTACTGATATCAATTACAGAAAAGTAGTTATCCATAGGAAGGATATTGTTCAGCAGAATAGACGGATCCGGGACTATGGGGGCCCGAGGTACCACCGCGGCATTTATTGCCTGTAAGTCTTGTACCATCCTCCATGTCCCATCCGTTTTTTTTTTACTGGAAATAAGGGTGTATTACACGGTGAGTCTGTGCACAGAATTAATACTCCAGCTTTCAAAAGTGCTGTGATTACTGGTAAAATGCCCTCCTCTGCCTTTCTGCTCAAGGGATACTGCCGTTTATGAGGTCTAAATTCTGACTTGGGTGTAATCTTTACCTGTCCTGCTGTTCTAATCAGTCTGATATCGTGCTGACCCTGCGACCATAATGAGTTTGGAATTGTCTGCAATTGAGATTCCTCCATGGGGGTAAGGAGACATAGTCATAATGTCCCAGGGGATTGTATCGGTTCGTCTTCCCAGAGGTGCACGGTCGGTCTGGCTTGTGTAACCCAGTTAAGTTTTTGAACCTGAACGCCTTTACCTGCCAACTGTTCTGGTGTCCATCTTACCCATTCAGTTATTTTCTTACCCACGAGGTACCATGACATTCCTTCACCCTCCGTGACTGAAATATGTGTGGTTAATTAATTCTTATACAGCAGCTGCATATCCCTTGTAAGGCTACATGTGACTGCAGAATTACCTAGTGTGTCCCAAAAAAGGCTATGCAATACTAGTTTGGTGACTTTAAAACTAAGAAATTTCTTTTCGTATTCTAAATCAGGTCTGGCACATCTTCTGTAATACATTGTGCAATGTAATGGATCTGACACCTTCGGATTTGTTATGCCGTATTTGCTTAATGCCAAATTTGTAAGAGCCGTCACTACACTCTGGGGGCCTGTCTCTATCAAATCATTACTATACCAGTAATGTAGGTCTCCCTGCCCCTCTAATAGCATTGCACTATTCAGTTCAATTCTCCTTGCCACCATCCCAGTGGAGGTTGGGACGGCTGCTATGCCGAACACTTGCATTAAATCTCTTCCTAGTAAATGTACTGGGCAGATTTTTGAAATTATTACTCGGAACCATATGGTTTGGTTTGTCTCTGGGTCAGTAAACCACAGAGGTTTGGACAATGGCTCTTTGTAAATACGACCATTTGCTGCTTTTACAAGCACATATTCATCTGAGGTAACATCGGATGATATGGCAGTACTTCTGACTAACGTTCGTGAAGCCCCTGAGTCACAAAGAAATTCTATGTCTCGGCCCTCAACTTGCAATGTGATCACTGGTTGGGATTCCAATTGCGTAGTTGATGCTAGTGCTGTTAGATTTACCATTTGATATTCCTCATTTTCTGCCATTTCCTGTCCCCACCCATCGTCTTCACTTGTACCTACTTCCCCATTCTCACTTTCTTCTTCTTCCTCATACTCTCCATCTATGTCTTTTTGACCGTCATATAGTCATGCGGTACCACCGGAAGCAACCATCGGTTTCTCCGGTCCTCTGCAATCTCTGGCGAAATGTCCCTTCTTACCGCACTTAAAACATTCCCCCCTCTTTTGCCTACCTTCGAAATCCTCAGAATGACTTACGCCTCCCCGTCCTCGTCCTCTTCCCCTGCCACACCCTCTTCCGTGGTTTGCGGAACCCTGAACTAACATTAAAGTTCCATCTTCACTAACTGTAAAAGTCTGGGCTTGTTTATCTTTCTTTTCCTTCAGATATTTCTCAGCATGTCTAGCATACTCCAAAAGGGGCTGTAGACGCGCTGTCCTGTGTGTGATCATATGTTTTTGTATAAAGTTACCAATGGCTGTCTGGCAGCCCTTTAGGAGTGCATTTTTCAATTGCTGTTCATAGGGCGAGTCATTTTCCTGATTTTCTACCTTAATCAACCCACTATGAGCATCAAAACACTGTGTGAGACGATGTAGATAATTGTCTGCGGTTTTGTCATCTGATTGAACGCATTGATTAATGCAAGTCCAATCTGCCTTGGGCTTCCAATGTTCTTCTATTTTATCTAAGAGAGTCTTTATTCTAGTTCTGCACACTTGGAAGTTTTATTATCTTCCTTTTTAACAAAGTACACATCTCTTTCACTTGAATTACCACACCCTTTTTTTCAAATTTTGTTCCCTATGTCTCTTATTTGCTTCCTCCAGCCATTTCTGTGCCTGGGGAAACCCCACCTTCTTTTGATTCCTTGTCTTATTTCCTGCCTGTTTGCACAGTAATCTTACTAGATTTTGACATTCTGACTTATTTAAACATCTACTAAACCCATGATCTTTTTTCCATTTATCTAAATATTTTACGTTCTTTGGGTGTAAATCAAACATAAACTTTTCATCTTCAGATTGTCGTCACCTTTGACGCAACTGGTTCCTGTTCCCATTTCTCTGAAGAGAAACTATTCCTGTTCCTGAGATCTCTTGTATATGGAATCTATTCACATATACTCCTTATATTTGAGAAAATTAAATTTCTCCCTTGACTAGTCCCTTAAAATTTAGACAAAAATTCCAATCAGAAACAACAAAAAAATAGCGTTTTGCTTACCTTTGTGATTCCTCCGCCCTGTTTCGCTGCCACCTCACGGATTGAATCTGGAAAGAGTGACTGGCCTCTAATTTCGACCTGTTTCAGTCGGAGGTCTTTCGTTCGAGGAGAGCCTGATCTCTCTCCACCTGCGCAGGTTTTCAGCCTCTCTTTGTTCGATTCGCGCCGTGCAGGGGCCGCCCCACGTTGGGCGCCAGTTATGTCGAAAGATTTTACTCTTCTAACATATTCTGGAAGAATCACACCAAGTTCTTGTAAGCAAGTAAAACAGCTTTATTTTACATGCATGGAGACCTGCTACATGATGGTAGTATGCCAGCAGTCTGGTTACTTGTACTTTGAGTTCTCCTTATATAGACCCTCCTGCACGTACATACACGTAGCACACAGAACATTCATTAGAAGTGATAGTTTGATTACTTGTTTTTACCAGCCAGTACCACAGTTATTCTTGCACCATTAACTTTCTTATCAGCAGTTTAAGATTAACTTCTGCATTCCTCAGTGATCAACATTTTCCAGAACATTTCAGTTTGCACGCAGTGAACATTTTTCTGCTTAACCCTTTATATACAGAATACAAAATATGTTGACTTCAGTATTTTTCCACAATGTTTTTATGGAATCCAGTCTTACTCCTGATACTTTGCCTCCTGCCCCTAGGAAACCAGACAGGTACTACAGAGTACCTGACACAAATTTATTTCAAGAATCCTACTGCTGACCCAGGGATCATTTCCCAGGGGCCTAAAGGTATCAAGGCAACTGCAGCCAAAAATCCCACCCCTTCTGACAGGGTTCCAGAGCTTTGGACAGATGGGGTAAGAAGGAATACACCTCTGCAACTCTTGCTATTAGGGCATTGAATTGTCAGTTTCACATGCTGAAGTGCCAGCAACATATTATGGAACTTATTAAACAAAAAGTGGCTACCTTTACAGACAGAAAATAAAGAAATGCAGGAGCTTATACACTCTGCAAGCCAAGTCAGCAAGCATGCTTTGCAGTGTGGCTTTGACGCCCTAGAAGAATCTTGCCTGGCAGCAGTCACTGGTTCTGTACTGAGAACACATGCTGGGCTGAAGGAGCAGACTTTGCCAGACCATGTCAAATCAAAGTTACTAGATGCTCCTTTGAACAATGACAGTTTGGCACCAAAGCAGAAGAGGTTCTTAAAAAGGTGGAAGAAAAAGCTAAGTCTATGCAGACTGTTAAAGAATTCTTACAAGTGCAACCCCCTAGATTCAGTAGGCATTGCCTTCCAAACACTGGTTCTTTCCAGCCCCCTCCAGGCCATCTCAAGCCAGACCCAGGGGAAACAGACCACCCAGACTACAGTCTCAGGGTATGCAGAGATCTAAGCAATGGAGTGCCCCCACCCCTAAAGCAGGGAGTGGTAAGCCACCTCCTTATGGAAAAAACTCACAATGACTTCTCTGCTCCACTCCCCAACACTGCCCAATTGCTGGTGCCCCTAGGAGGAAAACTTGCCCTTCATGCAAAAAACTGGAGGTCCATCACACAAGACCGATGGGTCCTCAACACTGTATCCCAGGAGTACAAATTTTACTTCCACTCACTGCCAACTCCAAGAGGGTTCCCAGACCTTACTCCAAACCAGTGGGCAGAGGCTCAAAGCCAAGTTATTTCCCTGCTCTCCATCAGAGCTATTCAACCAGTTCCAGTAGATCAGATAGGTCAAGGATTCTATTCCAGACTCTTCCTGGTACCCAGAAAAGAGGGCTCTTGGCACCCAATCCTGGATCTTTCAATTCTCAACACCTTCCTGGTGGTACCAAAATTCAAAATGCTTATCCTGCAACAGTTTCTTCATATGCTAGCCAAGGATGCCTGGTTAGTCACCCTAGACTTAAAAGAAGCCTATCTGCACATCCTATAAAGGGAGTCATGCAGAAAGTATCTACATTTCAGGCCAGATTTATGCATTATCAGATGTTCTTTGTGTTTCTCTGTTGCAGTCATCACACTTAGGTTATCTGCTTGCAGGTAGCCCTCAGTTGGCGCGAATACCAGAGTCTTGGGATTTCTGCGTCAGATGCTGTCACTTCTTCCATGACGTCAGGTCGTCAGGGGTATAAAACATGTAGCCAATGGCATTACATCAGCTTTTCTTGCCGAGCAGAGCCCGAAGCAGTGCCAGTCGGCCGCCTCCAGAAATTTTAATTTTTTGAGTTTCAGACCTGAAGTCTTCTAAAAGATAAGTACCCCGTTGGGGATCCTTTTTTCATGCTCTAAACAATGTCAGAAAAAATTAATAATTGTCTTGCCTGTGGAAAGCAAATACCTCACAGAGATTTTCATTCTTACTGCGTCATCTGTTTAGGCCCAGACCACAACGTTCCTCGCTGTCGGTTTTGTGCCTCGTTTAACTCCCAACCTATTTGTTGGGCTATTTTTGTCGCTAAATTCTTTCGCTCTCATTCTCCATATTCCTAAATGGCCATCCGACTACCGATCTTCCAAAAAAGTGTAAGGATAAAGACAGAAACAGACCGCATAGGTCCAAAACTGCCGACGACACTTTTGCTAAGCTATTCGCCAGTCCGCGGTACTCAGTGAGGTGCTTTCGCAGCCCCTGATGCCCGCTTCTGCAGATTCGCAGGCCTCTACTGAGATCCATTCTTATGCCGCAAGATGCTTCTTCGACTGTGGAACCTGCAGATGTCTTTACCTTGGATGGGTCCAGAGCTGCTGTGCAGGCACCGACTTCTGAGGGTGTATTCAGGCCTTCCGATGTTCATATTAAACAGACTACTTTGTTTCAAACCAAAAATACTGAATTTCTCAGGCCCAGAGTTCGCACTACGCCTAGGAAACCAACGACTAAAGTGCATTCTCAGGCCCTCATGCCACAGAAACAAATGCTTAGAATGACTGAAGACCTTATTACTTTAATTAGGGGAAGCCAGCCTTCCCCCTCCTGATTCTTCAGATCATGAGTCCGATGACTCTGATCCTTCTGATTACCAGGTCATACCTTTATCTACCTATAAGGATTCTGATGCAGAGGATTCCATTCCCTCTGCTTCTCCACCAGAGGATTTTTCTTTTGGTGAAACCCTGCATACTCTGAGAGCATGTCTGCTGGGAGTGCCAGGACTACCCACAGTCCAAAAAGAGACTCAGGGAATTTTTAAACTTGCCTCAGCACAGGCCTCTAGTTATCCCTCCTGTTCTGGAAATTGTAGATGATGTCTTCATGGAATCCAGTCTTACCCCTTATACTTTGCCACCAGCTCCCAGGAAACCTGACAGGTACTACAGAGTAACTTGACTCTCACAAATTCCTATTTAAAAATCCTACTGCGGATCCAGAGACAATTTCCCAGGGAACGAAAGGCATTAAGGCTACTACAGCCAAAAACCCTACCCCTTCGGACAGGGATTCCAGGGCTTTAGACAGATGGGGTAAGAAGGCATATACCTCTGCTACTCTTACAATCAGGGCTTTAAATTGCCAGTTTCACATGTTAAAAGTATCAGCAGCATATCATGGATCTAATTAAAAAGAAAATTATGTTGATTTCTGATTGTGCAGAACATACATATTTACAAGAGTTAATTCATTCTGCTAACCAAGTTGGAAAACATACTTTGCAATGTGGTTTTGATGCCTTAGAAGCATCTTGCAGGGCTGCTGTCACTGGATCTGTTCTTAGAAGCCATGCTTGGCTTATGGAACAAATCTTGCCAGACCATGTCAAAGCAAAATTACTAGATGCTCCCTTAAACCATGCACGCCTGTTTGGCTCTAAAGCAGAAGTCGTCCTCAAAAAGTTGGAGGAAAAAGCTAAATCTGTGCAAACTGTTAAAGATTTCCTACAGGTACAGCCACCTAGATTCAGTAGGCATTGGCCTTATAAAAACTAGTCTTTTCCAGTCCCTCCCAGACCTTCTCAGTCCAAATCAAGCGGCAGCAGACCACCAAGACTACAGTCTCAGGGTATGCACAGATCTAAAAAATGGAATGCTCCTACCTCAAAAACAGGGAGTAGGAAGCCACCACCCTATGGAAAAAGTTCACAATAACTTGTCCTTCATCCTTACACGCCTTGCCCAAGTACGTGCACCCTTAGGAGGAAAACTAGCCCTGCACGCAAAAATCTGGGAGTACATTACCCGGACAGATGGGTCTTGAACATTGTATCCCAAGGATACAGATTCTACTTCCACTCACTGCCAACCCCAAGGGGATGGCCAGACCCCCCCCCCCAAACCAGTGGGCAAAGGTCCAAAAGCAAGTACTTTCTCTTCTCAGTGTCAAGGCTATTCAACCTGTCCCAGCAGAACAAAGGGGACAAGGTTTTTTACTCCAGACTGTTTCTGGAACCCAGAAAAGAAAACTCTTGGCGCCCTATCCTGGATCTGTCTATTCTCAGCACCTTCCTGGTGGTTCTAAGATTCAAAATGCTTACTCTCCAACAGCTGCTTCCTATGCTAGCCACCCTAGACTTAAAAGAAGCTTATCTGCACATCCCCATAAGGGAATCTTGCAAGAAATATCTACGTTTCAGCACAGGCTGTATGCACTATCAGATGTTCATCATGTTTCACTGTTGCAGTCCTAACTAATGGGTTATCTGGCCCCCGGTAGCCCTCGGTCGGCCAGAATACCAAAGGTAAGTAAAAATGACATTGGTTGCCTTCTGTTGTAAAGGACATCATGTCATCCGATACAGGAGGAGGCAGCCAACGTCACTTCCTCAGTCTTCCTTGCCACCGAGCCCGAAGCAGAAGCTTTTTGTGCACGAGTGCCAGTCGGCGGTTTACCTTTGTTGGTTTCCGACTACAAGAGTTGAAGGTCTACTACAGCTAAGTACCCCGTTGGGGATCCTCTTTTCTTGCCTTAATGAATGTCAGAAAAAGTTCATAATTGCCTTACCTGTGGAAAGCAGATTCCCCCTAGGGATTTTCATTCCTATTGGATTATTTGTTTAGGCCTTGACCATGACATTCCCAATTGTGATCTCTGTGCCTCCTTTAATCCGCATACTGTCTGTCATCGGGCTAAGATTTTGGCTAGGCATTTTGGAGTTTGGCCTAAATTCATTGGTATGATGTCCGCTGGTCTTCAGGCTTCGGATATGCCGAATAAACATAAGGGTAAGGACCACGTCAGGTCTCAGAAAGCTAAGTCCTCAGATGATAAGTTGGTAGTCAGTCAGACGGTAGGCATTGAGACACCATTGCAGTCCCTGCAGTCCGCAGATGTTCAACCGCAAGCCTTGATTGAGTCCGAGTACCTTAGGCCTTTGGCCTCCATTTTGCCTTCCGACCTGTCACTGGTCACCTCTTCTGCTGGAGCTGGAACCATTAAGCTGACTCCGGTGACCGAGGCCTCCATTTTGCGTTCTGACAGCAAAGTTCTTCCTTTGATTTCTGCAACTTCAGTGGTTGCCAGGCCTCCAGAGACCTTCAGGCCTGCAGGTAAATCTTCCATTCATAAGCCTGTGAAAAGGCATGCTCCAGTTTTTTCTCATTCCCCTCTATCCCAAATGGTTAAAATGGCTAATGATTTGTTGACTCTTATTAGGGGTTCTCAGCCTCCTCCTCCTAAAAGGAGTAGGGATATTTCTCCTGAGGTTTTGTCCTGTTCAGGTTCTGATTCTTCTAGCATTTCTGCTGATGAAGAGGAATTTTCTCAGACTTTTTCTCCTTTTGAGGATTCAGATGCAGAAGAGTCCATTCCATGGGTCCGGAGCCGCTGAGCAGCCATCGGCTTCTGAGGGTGTCTTCAGACCTACACAACTATACATTAAGCCATCCTCAGCTTCAAAGACAAAGAATAAAGCAGCTCTAAAGACAAAGAAGCAAGTACAGCATTCTCCTACTCAGACTTCCATGCCTAAAAAACAGATGCTCAAAATGGCCGAAGACCTAATTACTTAGATCAGGGGCTCCCATCCCCCTTCTGATAAGAGGCCTAGGCAAGACACAGAGTACGATGCTTCTGATCGGGTATCTATGTCCTCTGATTCCTCTTCTGAACAGGATTTTTCCATGCTGAAGAATCCATTCCTTCAGCCTCTCCTCCTGAGGACTATTCCTTTGGGGAAACACTGCATACTATGAGGGAGCATTTCCACTGGGAGAGCCAGGATTATTCTGAGTCTAAGATAAGGCTCAGAGACTTCCTGCTACTTCCTCAGCATAGACCCCTTGCCATTCCTCCTGTTTTAGACATTGTAGATGATGTATTTTCAGAGTCCAGACTATCCCCTGACTCTTTACCCCCTGCACCTGCTAAGCCAGACAGATACTACAGAGTCCCGGATTCTCATCAATTCCTATATAAAAAACCCACTGCTGACCCAGAAACTATATGTCAGGGTCCCAAGGGGGTTAAGGCTGCTACTGCAAAAAACCCTGTCCCCTCTGATAGGGATTCTAGGGCTATAGACAGATGGGGGAAAAAAGTATACACTTCTGCCACCCTGGCTGTAAGGGCTTTAGATTGTCAATTTCATATGCTTAATTATCAGCAATATTTACTGTCACTACTTAAACAGAAAATGTTGACAAATACTGAATGTTCTGAGAACAAGGAATTGCAGGATTTATTGCATGCAACTGAACAAGTTGGGAAAGCATACTTTGCAATGTGGTTATGATTCTCTGGAGGCCTCTTGCAGGGCCGCTGTTACAGGTTCTGTTATTGGAAGGCATGCTTGGTTAAAGGAACAAAATCTGCCTGATCATGTTAAAGCAAAATTATTAGATGCACCATTACAGCATGATACTTTGTTTGGTAATAAAGCAGAAGAGGAGTTGAAAAAAATGGAGGATAAAGCAAAATCCATGCAGTCAAGGATTTCTTACAGGTACAGCCACCCAGGTTTAGCAGGAACTGGCCTTCTAAAAATTGGTCCTTTCCAGTCTCAGACCACAAAGAGGCAGATGCAGGCATCCTAGAGGCAGATCTCAGCCCCAAGGCTCATACAGGCCTAAACAATGGGGTGATCCTACCTCCAAAAGTGGAGAAGACAAATCACAACCTTACAGAAAACAGTCCCAATGACTTTCCTCTTCCAGTTCCAAGCAGTTTCCTTTTGACAGCCCCCGTAGGGGGAAAACTAGCACTGTTTTCATCAAATTGGCAAATGGTTACCCAAGACAAATGGGTTCTCAACAGTGTCCCAAGGCTACAGATTCCATTTCCACACCCTACCAAGTTCAAAGGGCATACAAAGGAAACCAACGGCCTGTAAACTCCCAAAGGAAATCCAACAGCAAACTCAGCTGGAGTACACCCAAAGTAAGCAGCTATACAAGCAGATAAATCCGTGTTTTTACTTGAGAAGGTCAAAGGGCATGCCAGACCTGCCACACAATCAATGGGCAGAGGCACAAAAACAAATTACAGCCCTCATGGACATGAGGGCCATTCAGCAAGTACCACAACAAGAGCAGGGGCAAGGATTTTACTCCAGACTTTTTCTAGTGCCCAGGAAGGACAAAACCTGGAGACCAATTCTGGACCTATCTATACTAAATACGTTTCTGGAAGTTCCAAAATTCAAGATGTTGACTCTTCAGCAGCTACTGCCCATGCTGGGCAAAAGGGCTTGGCTAGTAACTTTGGACCTAAAAGAGGCATACCTTCATGTCCCAATCAGACAATCTTGCAGAAGATACCTCAGATTCATAGCTGGCTCAATGCATCACCAATTCTCTGCACTGCCCTTTGGCTTATCTACTGCGCCCAGGGTCTTTACAAAATTCCTGGCACCAGTAATTGTGTTTTGCAGACAAAAAGGAATTCAAATTTATCCCTACTTGGACGACTGCCTAATTCAAGCAGAGAACAAATACACTCTTCTAAAGCATCTGGTGTTTGTAAAAAGATTACTAATTGGCCTAGGGTACACAGTAAATGAAAAGAAATCAAAACTAGTGCCCTCTCAAGAGAGAATATTCCTGGGCACAAGCTTAAATACAACTGCCCAGATGGCTTATCTCACGCCAGA
This sequence comes from Protopterus annectens, assembly GCF_019279795.1. Lineage (NCBI taxonomy): Eukaryota > Metazoa > Chordata > Ceratodontiformes > Protopteridae > Protopterus > Protopterus annectens. Next base: position 318,724,117 of record NC_056746.1, read on the forward strand.
CAAGCAAAAACAACTGACTACTAACTTCAAGAAATTGGCAACAAAAGCCCACTTATCTGCAAGGAAAATCCTGCAGGCCTTGGGTTTCATGGCATCCTGCATCCTACTAATTCCATATGCCAGACTGCATATGAGGAAACTACAGTGGTATCTGAAAAGTGTTTGGACTCAGCATTGCTACAGCCTGGAGACAGTAATTGCACTCATTCCCTGCCTACAACAGGAGTTTCGATGATGGGCAGAAGCCTGTCACCACAACAAAGGTCTGCCATTCAGATTACCCACAGCCAGACAGATACTGACAATGGATGCATCAGATTATGCCTGGGGGGGGCCCATATGGCAGGAAAATGTATTCAGGGCACATGGCCTGCAAACCAGATGCATCTTCACATCAATCAAAAAGAGATGCTAGCTGTCCAAAATGCCCTGACAGCTTTCAAGGACCTGCTTCATCCAGGACAATTACTAATAAAGACAGACAACACTGTGGTCATGTGGTACATAAACAAGCAGGGAGGCAGTCATTCCTACCCCCTCTGCAGACAAGCAATGACCTTATGGGACACAGCATTGGCCTTTCAACTTCACCTGCAAGCTCAATTCCTGCCAGGGAAAACAAATACTCTGGCAGACGAACTAAGCAGAAACCTCATGGATCCCCACAAATGGAAACTGGATCCACAAGTCTTCAGGATGATAACAAGGAAATGGGGATGCCCAGACATAGAGCTATTTGCCTCCCCTCACAACTGTCACTTGCAGAGATTTTGCACAAGGGCTTACCACAAGCAAGCATGGAAAGTGGACGCCCTATCATTCAGATGGAAAAATCTAACAGTATATGCTTTTCCCCCACTACCTCTCCTTCCCAGAGTACTCCTAAAGGTCAGACAAGAGAAGCCAAAAATGATTCTGATTGCACCAGACTGGCCACGCCAGCACTGGTACCCAATCCTGAAGAGCTTGTCTCAAGGTCCAGCATGGATATTGCCTCAAACTTCTCACTTGCTGACCCAACAAAACAGTCCAATCCTGCGCAGCCAACTCAAGACCTTAAATCTAGTAGCATGGCGAATAATGTAGCCATAATGAACACTTCCCCTTTCAAAAGCAGTTATGGATGTTATCTTGGAGGCCAGAAGGCCCAGTACCAGAAAGTCTTAAGCAGAAAAATGGAAGAGATTCTGTGCTTGGAACCAGGAACAAGGCATTGACACGTCTGTACCAAACATTCTTCAGATTTTACACTACCTGACTGAGATGCTGAACAAAGGCCTTTCTTTCTCATCAATTAAGATTCATGCCTCTGCCATTTCTGCACATTACAATATGGAACCACCTATCTTTTTTCATCCTTTAATAAGGCAGTACCTCAGAGGGGCCAAAAACATTAGGCCTCCAAGGAGAGCACCAGTTCCAGCCTGGGACCTCAATTTTGTTTTGGAAAAACTCACACTGTCTCCTTTCGAGCCAGCATCAGCAGCGGATATTAAATTCTTATCCTGGAAAACAGCTCTGCTCCTAGCCATTACCTCTCAAGACGAGTCTGAGTTACAAGCACTCATGGCTGTGGAGCCTTTCATCATTTTTTATCCAGACAGGGTTTCTCTGAGGACAAACCCTACATTTATGCCTAAGGTGGTATCCAGGCCCTCAATCAAACCATTCACTTGCTTACCTTGTATCCAAATCCACTGAACAAGGGGGAGAAAATTCTGCATTCTTTGGATATACACAGGCAGTTACGCTTCTACTTAGACCGAACTAAAGCTTTCAGAAAGACTGAGCAAATTCTGCTGCAGGATCACAAGGAAAGGCTATCTCAAAACAGACTAAATGGATAGGCCATTGCATCCGTTTCTGCTATTCTCAACATGGCAAATCAGTGCCTAAGGGCATTAGGCCTCATTCCACCAGATCAGCAGCCACTTTAGCAGCCTTTCTCAGGGGAGTACCAACCAAAGAAATCATAGAGGCTGCAACTTGGAGTTCAGTGCACACCTTTACAAAGCACTACCACTTGCCTCTCTAAGTCCAGAGCAGGCTTCGCCAGTGCAGTCCTGCAAGGTCTCATAGCCTCTCCTAATCCTATTTAGCCCAGCCACCCTTCCTCAGCTTTGGGATTCCACCTAAGAGTAATGACTGCAACAGTGAAATACGATGAACATAGTACAGCTGTGTACCTACCATAAATGTAGATGTTCGAGTGTATTCACTGTTGCAGTCCAGGTTACCCACCCACCATCCCCCTTCTCTTTGCTGGGCCTTATCTGCACTTCTCTATCCTATACAACCTTGTTGGTGTATTTGCTTGTAGATGAAGGAAATGTTATTTTTGTGTATGCATTTCTTTTTGTTATATATTTTTCAGCCTACCTATTTGGGGCACCTGACATCTGGGACAAGAAAAACTGAAGAAAATGGCGACGGCTGAATCTTTTATACCCTTGGCGCACTGACGTTAGGGAAGAGGCGACAGCAACTGACGCCGGATCTAGACTTTGGAACTCGGGCCGACTGCGGGTAGCCTGCCAGCAGGATAACCCAAGAGTAATGACTGCCACAGTGAATGCACTCAAACATCTACATTTATGGTAGGTACACAACTGTACTTTCTCAGCCTCCTCCTCCTAAAAGGAGTAGGGATATTTCTCCTGAGGTTTTGTCCTGTTCAGGTTCTGATTCTTCCAGCATTTCTGCTGATGAAGAGGAATTTTCTCAGACTTTTACTCCTTTTGAGGATTCAGATGCAGAGGAGTCCATTCCTTTGGCCTCTCCTCCAGAGGATTTCTCTTTTGGTGAACTTTAAATACCCTCCGGGAACATTTTAAATGGGAAAGTCAGGATTATCCCCAATCTAAGAAATGGATTTGGATTTACCTCAGCATAAGCCTGTTGCTATTCCCCCTGTGTTGGAAGTTGATGATGTTTTTCTGGAAAATTCCATGACTCCAAATTCGGTTCCTCCTGCTCCCAGGAAACCTGACAGGTACTACAGAGTCCCTGAATCTCATCTGTTTCTTTTCAAGAACCTGTTGGCAGATCCAGAGGTTATTTCTCAGGGCCCTAAAGGAGTTAAGGCCACTGTTCCCCGGAATCCTGTTCCCTGTGACAGGTATTCTAGGAACCTAGATAGGTGGGGCAAGAAAGTTTATACCTCTGCCACCCTAGCTATTAGGGATACCACTTGTCTTTTTCATATGCTGAAGTACCAGCAGCACACCTTGGAGTCTATTAAGTCTGGGATAGCAAGTGTACCTCTTTTGGCAGAGTAAAAACATGCAGGATTTACTGAATTCCACCAGTCTGGTCAATAAGCATTCTTTGTATTGTAGTTTTGACATCCTTGAAGCCTCCAGCAGGGCTATGGCTACTGGATCTGTTATTAGAAGGCATGCTTGGCTCAGAGAACAGCCTCTTCCAGAACCTGTCAAGGCTAAGCTTTTGGGTGTACCTTTGCATAAAGAAAGTCTTTTTGGCAGCAAACCAGAAGAGGTAATTAAGAAGATTGAAGATAAGGCCAAGTCCATGCAAACTGTTAAAGATTTTCTGCAAATGCAACCCCCTCGCTTTAGCAGGAGTCACCCTTCCAAGAGTTGGACCTTTCCTGATACCAGCAGACAGAACCGTTCCAGGACTAGAGGTTACAAATCTTCTAGGGGGCAGGCGTCTACCCCTCAAAGGTCTAGACGTTGGCAGGCTCCCACTTATAAGGGGGGAAGCTCCAAGCATGCATCTCAATCAAAACACTCTCAATGACTTTTTACAACTTCTGCCTGTTATTGCTTGCCTTGTGAGTCCTTTGGGAGAAGGTTGGCCATTTTTGCAGATGTCTGGGCCACTATCACAGACGACAAATGGGTGCTCAGAACGGTGTCCCTAGGGCACAAGTTTTCTTTCCGCACCTTTCCAGCTCCCAAGGGATTCCCGGACATTCCTCCAAACCAAAGGGCAGAAGTAGAAAAACAAATTGTGTCTTTGTCTCATCTGGGAGCAATAGAATCAGTTCCTGCTCAGCAGGTAGGCCAGGGCTTTTTATTCCAGGCTTTTCCTAGTTCCAAAAAAAGAAGGCACCTAGCGTCCTATCCTAGATCTTCCCATTCTGAACTCTTTTCTAGTAATTCCAAAGTTCAAAATGCTCACTCTGCATCAGTTGCTACCACTGCTAGAAAAGGATTCCTTGCTAGTAACCTTGGATCTGAGGCTTATCTGCACATCCCTATCGGGGAAAGTTGCAGGTAGTGTCTTTGTTTCAGAGAGGGCAAGCAACATTATCAATTCTCTGCGCTGCTCTTTGGCTTAGCTACTGCTCCCAGAGTCTTCACAAAGTGCCTGGCCCCAGTCATTGCTTTTTGCAGGCAGAAGAAAATTCAGATTTACCCATACTTGGACGACTGTCTGATTCAAACAAGTTATCAGGAACAGCTATTAAAGGATCTGGAATTCATAGACTCTTCCCTCTTTCCTGGGTTACACTCTCAACGAGGAAAAATCAAAAATGGTACCATCCAAGGAGATTCAATTCCTGGGAGCGAGTCTGAACACAGCCTCCCAGATGATGCATCTCACCCAAGAGAAGCAGACAACTCTTTCAGTTTACTTCAAGGACTTGGCAAGCCTGTCCCAGCTCCCTGCAAGGAAATACCTGCAAGCTCTGGGATTCTTGGCATATTGTATTCTCATGATTCCATATGCAAGACTGCATATGAGGAAATTGCAGTTGTACCTCAAGAACATTTGGTGTCAACACACAGAGGACCTGGATATGATGATTCCTCTGCTTCCATCTCTGCGGACAGAGTTTCTGTGGTGGGTAACAGCCTGTCTACAAAACAAAGACATGCATTTTCAAACACCTCTTGCCACTCAAGTTCTGACTACAGACGCATCAGACTATGCCTGGGGAGCACACCTGGATGGCAGATGCATACAGGGACGTTGGAACGCCCAACAGATGCACCTGCACATAAATCTAAAAGAGTTGATTGCAGTTCAGCAGGCCTTACTAGCTTTCAAACATCTTCTTTCTCCAGGGACCCAACTTGTCAGAACAGACAACACCACAGTCATGTGGTACATCAACAAGCAGGGAGGGACAGACAAAGCATGAATCTTTTATCCATGGCAGCATCCGTGGACCTGCATCTCCTAGCTCAGTTTCTTCCAGGTAGGCTTAATGTTTTTTCAGACCAGTTGAGCAGGCAAACCCTGGATCCTCACGAGTGGCAGCTGAACAGAGCAGTCTTTTACAGCATCATTCAACGTTGGGGCATGCCTCAGGTCGATCTTTTCTCTTCCCCAGACAACCATCTTATACCACTCTTTTGCACCAGACAAGCATCACAGCAGAGCCTGGAAAGTGGATGCTCTGTCCTTCCCTTAGACGTTGCTGTCAGTGTACTCCTTCCCTCCTCTTCCTCTTCTTCCCAGAGTATTAGTGAAGATCAGGGACGAACAACCAAAGACTATTCTCATAGCTCCAGACTAGCCCAGACAGCACTGGTGTCCGCTGCTTCGCAGATTCTCCCATTTTCCTCCTTGGCATCTTCCTCTGAAGCCAGATCTTTTGGTTCAGGAAAGGGGAAACATTCTACATCCTTATCTTCAGTCTCTCCATTTGGCAGCATGGCTCATTGTATGACTCTTTCCCTTTCTTCATCCCTTTCCCAACAGATGGTTGACGTGCTGAGGGAGGCCAGGAGGCCTAGCACTAGGAAGTCCTACATTGGCAAATGGGAAAGGTTCTCTCAAAGGATGTAGGCTAGAGGGGAATCTGCTTCTCAGCCTACCCTTCCTCTGATCCTGAAATACCTGGCTGATTAGCTTCAGGGTGGTCTTTCTTTTTCCTCTATCAAGATCCACGCTTCAGGCATTTCTGCTCATTGTTCTCTTGAACAACCCATTTTCTCTCATCCCCTGATGAAAATGATTCTCATAGGTGCTTGCAACTTCAAACCTCCCAGAAGAGCACCTACTCCAGCGTGGGATCTTAATTTTGTTCTAAACAAACTTATTCTTCCTCCTTTTGCGCCAGCTGCCTATGCAGATTTAAAGTTTCCCTCTTGGAAGACTGCCTTCCTCTTGGCCGTAACTTCAGCAAGGAGGGTTTTGGAGCTGCAAGCTTTGATGGCCGTGGAGCCTTTTCTTATTTTCCATGCAAATAGTCTCTCTGGAGAGTTAATCCCTCCTTTATGCCTAAGGTGGTTTCTAGCCTGACTCTTGTCAGTCCATACACCTTACTACCTTCTTTCCTATTCCTCAAAATAAAGGTGAAAGGATCCTACATTCTCTTGATGTGCACAGACAGCTCAGGTTTTACCTGGACAGGACTAAAGACCTTCAGAAAACAGCACAGTTGTTGGTCAGTTTTGCCCCTAGAGCCCAGGGCAAGGCTATTTCTAAGCAAACCATTTCTAAATAGATTGCACATTGCATTACTTTTTATTCCTTTCATGGCAAAGCTACTCCTCAAGGGGTTGGGACCCACTCAACTAGAGCGGCTTCCCCTTCTGCAGCCTTTCTAAGGGGTGTCCCTACTAAAGACATTTTGGAGGCTGCCACATGGTCTTCTGTTCACACTTTCACAAAACATTATAATTTGCCACTGTTTTCCAGAGCCAGGGCAGGGTTTGCCACTGCTGTGTTGCAGGGCATTATCTCCTACCCTTGATGCTGTTGGTTCCTCCTCCCTTTTTCTCTGGGCTTTGGTAATCAACCCATTAGTTAAGACTGCAACTGTGAAACACGATGAACATAGTACAGTTGTGTACACTTACCATAAATGTAGATGTTCGAGTGTATTCACTGTTGCAGTCCTGGTTACCCTTCCTCCTTCCCCCTTTTTTGGTCCTCTTCTATTCTCTTTTCCTGAGGTACAGGCTGAATCTGTTATTTGCCAAATTTGATTTTGGTTTAAGCCTTATTTTCTGAGAGCTCCTGATTGTTGGGGCAAGAAAGACTGAGGAAGAGACGTCTGCTGCCTCCTTTTGTATCGAACGCCATGACGTCCTTTACAACCGGCAACCAATGTCATTTTTACTTACCTTTGGTATTCTGGCCAACCGAGGGCTTTTGGGATCTGGATAACCCATTAGTTAGGACTGCAACAGTGAATACACTCGAGCATCTACATTTATGGTAAGTGTACACAACTATACTTTCTCTCCACTTCCCTTTGGCTTATCTACTGCACCCAGGGTATTCACAAAATACCTAGCTCCAGCCATTGCATATTGAAGGCAGAGAAAAACTCAAATTTACCCATACTTGGACGATTGCCTGAATCAGACAGTCAGGAATTGCTACTTCAGCACCTGACATTTGTAACGAGACTTCTAACTTCACTGGGGTTTACCATCAAACAAAAGAAATCACATCAGGTACCCAGCCAAAAGATTGTATTCCTGGGAGTAAGCTTGAACACAACTTCCCAGATGGCATTCCTCACTCCAGAAAAACAGATTTATTTGACAAACTACTTCAATCTACTGGCTACCCAGACCCAGCTATCTGCAAGAAAAATACTGCAAGCCCTAGGGTTCATGGCTTCTTGCATTCTACTAATTCCATATGCAAGACTGCATATGAGGAAACTTTAATGGTTCTTAAAAAGTCACTGGTGTCAACATTCTCAGGACCTGAAAACCGTGATTTCTATCATTACTTGCCTAAAGACAGAGTTCCTTTGGTGGGCAGAGGCCTGCTACCACAACAACCACACAACCCTTTCACTCAACCCCCCGCCGCACAAACCCTAACAGATGCATCAGAATATGCATGGGGGGCTCACATGGCAGGAAAATGCATTCAAGGCAAATGGAGCCCAAAACAAATGCACCTGCATATCAATCAAAAAGAAATGTTAGCTGTACAAAATGCACTGACCACCTTCAAATACCTTATTCTTCCAGGGCAACTATTGATAAAGACAGACAACACCACAGTTATGTAGTACATGAACAAGTAGGGGGGAACCCATTCCTACCCACTCTGCAGGTTAGCCATGGCTCTGTGGAACACAGCCTTGAGCAATCAAGTGCATCTGCAAGCTCAATTCCTGCCAGGCAAACTAAATTCCCTGATAGACGACTTAAGTAGAAATGTAGAGACTTTTCCTGATTTAAGTATTTTTTTCTGTTTGTTTTTGCTCCGACTTCCTTTTCCCACCTAAAAAGCAAGTTTCAAACTGCTCTGTGCTTTTAAAAGTTTAAATTGCAGTGCCTTTCTGCATTTTACAGTTTTTGCACTTGTTTTTATCGCTATTAGTCGTTTTTGTATTGTATAACTGATGTAGGCTACACACTAAATTGCGCTAGCCTGTTTATAGCATTTACAGTTTTCTGTGTGTTTTTCCTGCTGTTCTATGAAAAAAAGAAAAAAAAACAAAAAAAATATTCTCTTTTCCTGCCTTTGCTGAACTAGATTAGTCCAGATTTCAGGCTTTGCTGAATTCCGGACTGTGGTATAGTTTCCTGTGTTGTCCATATACTTACTTGGATAGGAGGAAGCTTCTCTGTTCACCAGTGAGAGTGGGGAGCTTTGAGCAGCCTATCTGTCCCTGGAGGAGTGGTCTCAGCCCTGAAACTAGTAGCTTATTGGCCGTTTTGGGTCAATTCCTATCTCTTTCAGTTTCCCTGCTTTAAAACCCGCATTTGAGCAGTTTTGCGCCAGTATACAACTCAGCACAGCTCCTCATGGTGTCCTGCAGAGTGATACAGGCAACAGAGAGACCCAAGAGAGACTTTTCCAGATTTAAGTATTTTTTTTCTGTTTGTTTTTGCTCTGACTGCCTTTTCCCGCCTAAAAAGCGAGTTTCAAACTGCTCTGTGCTTTTAAAAGTTTAAATTGCATTACCTTTCTGCATTTTACAGTTTTTGCACTTGTTTTTATTGCTATTAGTCGTTTTTGTATTGTATAACTGTTGTAGGCTACACACTAAAGTGCGCTAGCCTGTTTATAGCATTTACAGTGTTTTCTGTGTGTTTTCTGCTGTTCTCTGAAAAAAGAAAAAAAAAAATAAAATATTCTCTTTTCCCACCTTTGCTGAACTAGATTAGTCCAGATTTCAGGCTTTGCTGAATTCCGGACTGTGGTATAGTTTCCTGTGTTGCCCATATCCTTACTTGGATAGGAGGAAGCTTCTCTGTTCACCAGTGAGAATGGGGAGCTTTGAGCAGCCTATCTGTCCCTGGAGGAGTGGTCTCAGCCCTGAAACTAGTAGCTTATTGGCCGTTTTGGGTCAATTCCCATCTCTTTCAGTTTCCCTGCTTTAAAAACCCGCATTTGCGCGGTTTTGCTCAATTTTGCGCATAGCGCAGCATCAGGCTGTGCCGCTTAATCAGGTTTAAACTATTCCTGGCTCCACAAAGTCTGCTCTTCACTTTTTCCCTTACAACTGATCTAAATCTCAAAGTAAACACTCTATCCTAAAGCCCTGCACTTGCTCTTATAAGTAATCTTATAAGTAAACACTAATAAACTAAAGCACTACACCCTCTTATACTCCTTTTAAGTACTTGGCTCCCTATTGGTCCTTTCTGATCAGTCAAAAAGTAGTTCCTTATACTATTCCGGCATGTCCAAAAGTCAGTTTCGGATTTACTCTCCAGTCCAGCTGGTGAATCTGGGACACTTGAGGCAATGTTACAATTGCCTTATGTACACAGACCACCCTCTCCTCCTCCCTACAAGCACAAATATATGTGAGAGATGCAACTATATAGCCAAACTGGAGGCTGAGCTCTCTCAACCCAGTACTGGCTCAGTCAGTCAGGAGGAGAAGGGAACCACACATACCACATTTCCAGTCTCACATAGACCTACCGCATCAGCAAAGCAAACACACAGAAACCTACTCGGAGGTTCTAAGTAAAAATCTGCCTAAGCAGCAGAGGCCTCCAGAGCAGACATCCAAGCAAACCCTACCCCACAACAATACCCACATATCACATAGTTCACCAAGTCAGTGTGCCACACGGTCACAGCCCTTAAGGCTAAACAACATACCTAATACACTTGTAATAGGTGACTCTGTTGTCAGGCACACTGACGTCCCACTCACCAGACTGAACAAGGAGAAGGTCACTGTAAGCTGCCTGTCGGGTGCCAGGATCTGCCACATAACGCATGCACTCAGGTCGCTCCAAAGCAAGTACAAGTATGACTCCGTCATTGTCCATGCTGGTGTGAATGACCTGAGACGTACCTCCCTGGACTACATGAAAAGAGACATAGAGGAGCTCTCTGATCATGTAGCCCAGGCCGGTATGACCCTGACCTTGAGTAGCATCTTGCCCTCACCAAAAATGATGCCACAATATAAAGACAAAATGATCAATTTTAACAATTGGCTAAAGTATTGGTGTCATTTAAAGGGGATCCAGTGTCTGCCAGCCTGGGATGACATGTTCGACAAGCCATGTTGCTTCGCTAGGGACGGCTTGCACCTGTCACCCCTGGGCTTTCGAATACTGGCTAAGGCTCTTGCCACCCTCATAGTGCCTTTTTTAGGCAAGGCTCAAAAGATAAACCCACCTCCATAGACAACACAATGAAAAAAAAACTAAGGGTAATGCTGCTCAATGCCAGAAGTCTAAACCTCAAGATGCACGCACTCGAGGCTCTCCTCAGTGTGGAGAATATCGATATCTGTGCAGTAACAGAAATCTGGTTCAAGGCTCCCAAAAGCACCCCAGCACTGCCAGGTTATACTTCATACCATGTTTTTCGGCCACAAAACTTGGACCGAACCACAAAAGGAGGGGGAGTATCCATATACATCAAAGATACCCACACCTCCAGGTTAGTAGCACTGCACGAAGCATCTGAGACCATCCATGTGCAACTAACAGTGGGCAAAACTGCCTTTCAGTTTGTAGCCTCCTACACACCACCCTCCCAAACTCAGGAGCCCCACTTGGCTTTCCTGAGAACACAGGAGAATATGAAGGTCTCTCCAAACACCATTATATTGGGTGATTTCAACTACCCAGACATTGACTGGGAAAACTACTCTAGCCCCAACACCCTCGACCAACGGTTCCTAGAATTTATAAACTCAAATGCTATGGAACAACTGGTCACCACCCCCACAAGAGGGGAAAACATGTTGGACCTTGTCATCACCAACATGGGGACTCTATGTTCCACACCAGAGGTATACCCCTCATTGGTAAGGTCAGACCATAAATTAATCTCACTGGACATCCATATCCCGTCCCCACCCCCAGCCAAGGAAACCACGGTGAAGAACTTCTCAAAAGCAAACTTCACACTTCTCAAAACCGAGGTGGTATCCTTCAAAGCCCCTGGGCCAGTGGAAAATACTGCTCAAACTGCAGAATCTTTTACAAACGCATTCTATGGATACCTACAGGAATGCATGGATCGTGCTATTCCAAATAAAACCAAGACTCACTCACCCAAAGGCAGAAGACCTGTGTGGTGGACCCCGGCCATAAATAAGCTATACAACATAAGGAGGAAGCTACTACATGATAGAGCAAAATCCCAAAAAGGGAAGACATTTCTGATCAGTACTAGCAAGAAACTACAATCCTTCATAAAATCATCAAAGGCCAGCTTCGAAAAAAAATTGCAGAAGACACTAAAGACAATCACAAGGCCTTTTTTAGTTATGTCAGGAACCTGGGTGGCAACTCCCAGATATGCTCTGAGTTAGTGCAAAATGACAAAAAATACACTGAACCCACAGACATTGCCAACATCCTGGCAGACAGGTTCAGTGCAAATTTCTCCCCCTCATCCTCCCAAAAGAGCAAATGTCTATCCCAACAGAGTGTAGCCTCCCTGACATCACAGATGAACAGGTGAGAGCTGCCCTCTCCAAAGCAAAAAACACAGCATCAATGGGACCGGACGGTGTCCCTGGTTGTGTCTTGCACAAGCTTCAAGAAGAACTTAACCCTCACATAAAGTCACTGTTCATTCTCAGCCTTACTACAGGATATGTACCCAAGGAATGGCATACAGCAACAGTGGTCCTGCTCCACAAAGGTGGTGCCACAACAAGCCCCGGAAACTATCGCATTATAAGCCTGACTAGCCTGGTCTGCAAAGCTATGGAGTGTATCATCATGGAACTCTTAAACAAAGACATTGGGAACCTCCAGACACTGGATCCTACCCAATTCAGCTTTGTTAAGGGCAGATCTTGCCTCTTGAACTTGGTCGACTTCTTTGAAACAGTTACCAGAGCCATAGACGAAGGGAAGGTAGTCCACACAGCCTACCTGGACCTCGCAAAAGCCTTCGACACAATACCCCACTCAAGCATCATAAATAAGCTCACCAGCTTAAATATCAACCCCTATGTCACAAGATGGGTTGCAAACTGGCTCAGGGATAGAACCCACATGGTCAGAATTGCAGGTGCCATGTCAGACTCTAAACCAGTTACAAGTGGCGTCCCACAAGGCTCAGTCCTGGGAACTCTCTTGTTTGGTATATATTTCTCTGAGGTACAGGCTAACACGAGAGGACTATGACTGACCAAGTTCGCAGATGACTGCAAACTGGGTGCCATAATCGACTGTCCGGCTGACACAAGCATCCTCCAAAACGGTTTCACAGAGATGGATAGCTGGTGCCAGAGCCATGGCCTAAAGCTAAATGCCAAAAAATGCATAGTCATCCCCTTTGGGAAAAACAAAGTACTCACAAATTACCACATAGGTGGTAATCCATTAAGTACTGAAGAAGTAATTAGGGATTTGGGGACCCAAGTAGATAGTAATCTCTCCTTTGACAATCACGTTGCCAAAGTGGTTAGAAAGACCTTCTATATAGCCCACCTTATCACGAAAGGTTTCACATCTAGATCAAGAGAGGTCATTGTGCCCCTCTACTCATCACTCATCAGGCCCATAATTGAATACAATGCCCCATTTGGGATGCACCTTACCCGACACCTGCAGCAACTGGAAAGACCCCAAAAGTACCTCACCAAGATGATCAAGGGACTCAAACAGATGCCCTATGCAGTTCGGCTAAAGAAACTCCAGCTCTACTCAGTTGCTTACCGCCTACTCAGAGGCGATCTGTGCCTGACATATAAAGCCATGTCCAACCCAGAATTAATGGACATGCTCCACCTCAGGAAATCCAAATCCCTTAGAGCTACACGCTCCAGGAACTTAAACCTCAGCACAGAAATAAATAGGACGTGCTGGAGGGACAGTTTCATATCCCAGAGGCTCCCCTCACTCTGGAACAAAATCCCAGTCCAAGTTAGACAGAGCCCCTCACTGACCCTCTTCAAGAGAAATCTTGACGAGTGGATGGGAGATCGTAAGTTTACCCCTGGGATCTCTTCTGTGTCCCTGGTAGACAGAGGCACAGTAAACTAACCTTAAAAAGGCTATCTTCTGGGACCTACTATTCAAAGGCACAGTCTACTAATCTAAAAGGGTGGTGAAAGTCAAACACACTCTGGCTAAGCTTATAAATGCCCTAGGGCAGATAGCCTAGTATCAGCCTATGAACCTATAATGGACCCACATGAGTAGAAACTGGAACCCAAATAATTCAAGCTTCTGATCCACAGGTGGGGAGCACCAGAGGTGTAGAACTCTTTGCTTCCTCGCAGAACTATCAATTGATCAAATATTGCACCAGAACTTCCCACAGACAAGCATGGAAAGTGGATGGCCCTGTCTTTTACATGGGAAAACCTCTCAGTCTATGCCTTTCCCCCTCTGCCCCTCCTCTCAAAGGTTCTACTAAAGATCAGACAAGACAAGCCAAGGACAAGCCTGATTGCACCAGACTGGCCACGCCAGCACTGGTACCCACTTTTGCACAGTCTGACAGTAGTGCCACCATGGCACCTGCCTCAGACCCCTTCCCTGCTGTCCCAGCAGGAGGGCCAGATTTTGCATCCTCAGCTGCAAACCCTGAACCTAGCAGCGTGGCTCATCCCCTGAACACATCACCAGCAACCTTCAGTAAACAGGTGCTGGATGTCATCCTTGAGGCAAGGAGGCCTAGTACTAGAAAATCCTATTCAGAAAAGTGGAAAAGATACTGTTCTGGGAAGCCAGTCTTGGGGAATGGACACAACCGTGCCCAACTTACCTCAAATACTAAATTACCGTAGATGACTCTACTGAGCAGTGTGGTGTTTTTTCCGTTCAAATACTAAATTACCTAACAGAACTGCTCCACAAAGGCCTATCCTTCTCTTCAATTAAGATGCATGCCTCTGCCATCTCAGCTCATTACAATACTGAGCCACCCCTCTTCTCTCACCCTCTTGTCAAACATTTCCTGAGAGGAGCAAAAAATTCTTAACTTTGTACTGGAGAACCTCACGCTTCCTCCCTTTGAACCTGCAGCTACAGCAGAGTTAAAATTCCTCTCTTGGAAAACAGTCTTACTTCTAGCCATCACTTCAGCAAGAAGAGTGTCTGAATTGCAGACCCTTATGGCCATGGCACCCTTCATGATCTTCCATGCGGACAGGGTTTCCCACAGGACTAACCCATCATTTATGCCCAAGGTGGTATCTAGTGTGGCTTTACACCAATCCATTCATTTGCCAACCTTTTTCCCTAATCCTCAGAATAAAGGGGAAAGGATCCTGCACTCCCGGGACATGCACAGGCAGCTTAGGTTCTACCTGGACAGGACTAAACCTTTCAGAAAATCTGACCAGCTGCTAGTCACCTTTGCTACAGGGGCAGAGGGCAAGGCCATTTCAAAGCAACCCATTTCTAAATGGATAGCACACTGCATCCATTTCTGCTACAAACACCATGGAAAACCTACCCCACAGGGGATCAGAACTCATTCTACTTGAGCTACGACAACCTCTACAGCATTTCTCAGGGGAGTCCCTACCAGGGACAATCCCAGAAGCTGCAACCTGGAGTTCTGTACACACCTTCACCAAGCATTACCACTTGCCTATCTTTTCTAAATCCAGAGCTGGATTTGCCACAGCAGTCTTACAAGGCCTTCTAGCCAGCCCTAATGCTTCTTGACTGCCTCCACTTTTCCTCAGCATTGGGAATCAACCCAAGTGTGATGACTGCAACAGTGAAACACGAAGAACATAGTACAGTTGTGTACACTTGCCATAAATGTATATGTTAGAGTGTATTCACTGTTGAAGTCCTGGTTACCCTCCCTCCACCCCCATGACTTCTCTATACTTTGTCTATCCTTTTTTGGCCATATCTTATAACAGTAGTATTTACTTTTTTCTGGGGGTGTTCCACACCATGTAATTGCTTCCTATTTTGGGGGCTCCTGACATCCGGGGCAAGAAAAACTGATGTAATGGCATCTGCTGCATGTTTTATACCCCTGACGACCTGACGTCATGGAAGAAGCAACAGTATCCGATGCAGAAATCCCAAGACTCTGGTATTCGGGCCAACTGAGGGCTACCTGCAGGCAGATAACCCAAGTGTGATGACTGCAACAGTGAATACACTCAAACATTTAAATTTATCGTAAGTGTACACAACTGTACTTTTTCTGCACTTCCGTTTGGCTTATCCACTGTGCCCAGAGTATTCACAAAATGCCTGGCTCCAGCCTTTGCTTACTGCAGGCAGAGAAATATCCAAATTTACCCGTACTTGAATGACTGCCTGATTCAGACGGACAGTCAGGAATTGCTTTTGCAGCACCTGACGTTTGTGAAACACCTTCTCACTTCCTTGGGGTACACCATCAACAAAAAGAAATCAAAACTGGTACCCAGTCAAAAGATTGTATTCCTGAGAGCAAGCTTGGACACAACATCCCAGATGGCATTCCTCACATCAGAAAAACAAGTCTATCTGACAGCCTACGTCAAACAAATGGCCACCAGAACCAGCTATCCGCAAGAAAAATACTGCAGGCCTCAGGGTTCATGGCCTCATGTATACTGCTAATTCCATATGCAAGACTGCATATGAGGAAACTTCAGTGGTAATTAAAAAGTCTTTGGTGCCAACATTCTCAGGACATGGAAACAGTAATTCCGATTATACCCTGTCTAAGGATAGAGTTCCTTTTTTGGGCAGAAGCATGCATCCACAACAAGGGACTGCCTTTTACTCAACCCCATGCTGCCCAGACCCTAACCACAGATGCATCAGACCGTGCCAGGGGAGCACACATGGATGGCAAATGCATTCAGGGCCACTGGAGCCCAAGTCAAATTCATCTGCACATCAACCAAAAAGAGATGCTAGCTGTGCAGAACACACTGACAGCTTTCAGATTCCTACTCTTTCCAGGACAACTTCTAATAAAAACAGACAACACCACAGTTATGTGGTACATCAACAAGCAGGGGGGAACCCACTCTGCAGGTTAGCCTTGGCCCTGTGGAACATGGTCTTGGACATGCAAGTTTATCAGCAAGCTCAATTCCCGCCAGGCAAAAAAAAAACTCACTGGCAGACAACTTAAGCAGAAATCTCCTAGACCCACGCAAGTGGCAATTGGAGCCCAGCACCTTCAACCTTCTGATTCAGAAATGGGGGACCCCAGAGGTGGATCTCTGTGCCTCCCCCTACAACCACCAGCTCAGCAAATTCTGCACCAGGAGCCCTCACAGCAGGGCCTGGAAAGTGGATGCCCTTTCTTTTCAGTGGGTAGATCTCTCAGTCTATGCCTTTCCCCCTTTTCCCCTTCTCTCAAGAGTATTACTCAAGATAAGACAGGACAGACCAAGGACAATTCTGATTGCCCTGGACTGGCCACGCCAGCACTGGTACCCTATCCTGCGCAGCCTGTCACCGGTGCCACCCTTGCACCTAGAACAGAACCCAACCCTGCTCTCTCAGCAGGAGGGAGGGACAGATTTTGCATCCGCAACTGCAAACCCTAAATCTTGCAGCCTGGCTTATTCCTTGAATTCTCCCCCAGCAACCCTAAACAAACAGGTGCTGGACATCATTCTTGAAGCCAGAAGACCCAGTACAAGAAAATCCTATGCTGATAAGTTGAAAAGGTACTGCTCCTGGATTCAATCTAAAGGAGAGGACACAACTCTGCCCTCCCTGCCTCTAATCCTGGATTACTTAGCAGATCTGCTCCACAGAGGCCTGTTCTTCTCCTCCATTAAGATGCATGCCTCAGCCATTTCGGCTCATTACAACATGGAGCCACCTCTTTTCTCTCAACCTCTTATCAAACAGTTCCTGAGAGGGGCAAACAACTTAAGGCCACCTAGGAGAGCACCCATCCCTGCTTGGAGCCTTAACTTTGTACTGGAAAAGCTCATGCTTCCCCCCTTTGAACCAGCAGCATCAGCAGAGTTAAAATTCCTCTCTTGGAGAACAGCCTTGCTTCTGGCCATCACTTCAGCTAGAAGAGTGTCTGAGCTACAAGCACTTATGGCTGTGGAACCCTTCATTATTTTCCATGCTGACACGGTTTCCCTCAGGACTAACCCTTCCTTTATACCTAAAGTGGTGTCCAGCGTGGCTATAAACCAATCCATCCATTTGCCAACTTTTTTTCCCTAATCCTCAGAATAAAGGGGAAAGGATCCTGCACTCCTTGGATGTGCACAGAGAGCTCAGATTCTACCTTGATAGAACTAAGCCCTTCATAAAATCTGTCCAGTTACTAGTCAGCTTTGCAACAGGGGCAGAGGGCAAGGCCGTTTCAAAATAAACAGTTTCCAAATGGTTAGCACACTCCATCCATTTCTGCTACAAACACCATGGGAAACCAGCCCCTTAGGGGGTCAGAACACATTCCACTAGGGCAACTTCTACCTCTACAGCAATTCTCAGGGGATTCCCTACCCGGGACATCATGGAAGCTGCTAACTGGAGTTCTGTACACACCTTCACCAAGCATTACTTACCTGCCTATCTTTTCCAAATCCAGGGCAGGTTTTGCAACAGCAGTCCTACAAGGCATGCTCGCCAGCCCTAACTCTTCTTGACTGCCTCCACCCTTCTTCCGCTTTGGGAATCCACCCAAATGTAATGACTGCAACAGTGAAACACGAACCTAGTACAGTTGTGTACACTTACCATAAATGTAGATGTTCGAGTGTATTCACTGTTGCAGTCCAGGTTTCCCTCCCTCCAGCCCCCTGGTTTCTGCCTTTCTCTCTATGGCTATTACCTCTTTCAGGGGTATTGGTACTGGTATTTACTTTTTTTACTGGTGGTGTTTTCCCCACCATAACTTAGCTCCCTATTTGGGGAGCTCCTGACATTTGGGTCAAGAAAAACTGATATAATGGCGTCAGCTGCCTGTTTTTATACCCCTGACGACCTGACGGCAGTCCTGGAGCAACAGCATCAGACGCAGAAATACTCAGTCTCTGGTATTCGGGCCGATTGAGGGCTACCTGCAGGCAGATAACCCAAGTGTGATGACTGCAACAGTGAATACACTTGAACATCTACATTTATGGTAAGTGTGCACAACTGTACTTTCTAATATACTGGGTATTTTAGATGCAGGTGGCTGAAAGTCTGTGTCTAAGGAAAGAAACATTTTAAAGCATAAATTGATCATTAGAACAGATTTTGGAAGAGAATTCTACTACCCTGGGAATAAGCTCAGTAAACTACCTATGTTGTGTAGTGCTAAAGTGAATTACCTAAACACATGGTGGAGTTGGCCCAAGAAATTCAGGTCTCTACCTTCAAGGAGGAAATGATTAAATTGACTTAGACTGCTGCAGACCGAGTTTAAGATATCTCAATGTGTTTACCAAGGCAAAGAAGTTCTACATGTTCACTTATGCTTCCCTTTGTCAATGAGGGATATTTTCTTGATAAATCGGATTATGAAGTATGCCTACCTCCACTTCCACATGTGCAAAACCCACAGGCAGTTTCTCTGTTTTTATGAAGGGTACTCACATTCTCGGGTCATATCCTTTCACTTCCGCACTTGTGTTATACAGACATTATTCGCCAAATGCCTATCACCAGATTTTCCCACCTGAGTCTTTGGGAAGAACAAACCTTATCGTCATCTGTTTGCTACCTAATCAGGCAAAATCCTTAATGAGTCTGGGAGTAGCTATTTCTATGTCAGTGAAACAGTTAGATTTGCTCCCTTCTGAGATTAGGATATTTTCAGGTCTGTTCTTTACACCGAATCTTGTAGGATTACCCTTCCTCGTTATGAGATGCAAATGACAGATTTCATTCTTCATGTATTCTAGCAAGGATGTAGATGGGAAGAACTTTTTTAAAGACCTTAAGTAGTGTATCTGCATTCATCCTCATGGTACAAGCTCCATACGTGACAGAAGGGAAATTTGGAGGTACCTGTACAGTCTTTGGAATCCAGCTTAGTCGATGGAATACACTGATGTTCTTCGTGTTTCACTGTTGCAGTCATTACTCTTGGGTTATCCTGCTGGCAGGCTCCCCTCAGTCGGCCTGAATTCCAAAGTCTAGGTCTGGCGTCGGTTGCTGTCGGCTCTTCACTGACGTCAGTGCGCCAGGGGTATAAAAGATGCAGCCAATGCCATTTTCTTCAGTCTTTCTTGCTGCGCGGTGCCCAAAGCAGAAGCAATTTGCAAGTGCCGGTCGATCCGAAGTCTTCATTTAAAGCTATGTCCCATTGGGGAATACTTTTTTCTTGCTCCAGACCGATGTCAGAAAAAGTTAATAATTGTATTTCTTGTGGAAGCAAATACCTCATAAGGATTTTCATTCTTACTGTATTCCTTGCCTAGGCCCTGACCACGACGTTGCTTGTTGTCAGTTTTGTGCTAGATTTAACCAGCGCACTATAAATCGTCGGTACGATTTTGCTTTTCACTGTTTTGGTAGAAGATTTAATTACACGATGCTGTCTGATAACCAACCGACTACCGCAGTTCACAAGAAATGCAAAGAAAAAGAAAAGGACAGGCACCGAGGTCTAAAACCGACGACAAGGCTTCTTTTAAGCCAGTCGCCGGTTCGCCAGCTCTGTGAGGCGCTTTCGCAGCCCCTGACACCCGCTACTTTGGAGCCGCAAGTTGCTACAGACTCTACAGACTCCCACATGAGTCACTTAGGCCGCTGGAAGCTCAAGGTATTGGACGTTTGGAAACTATTCCCTCAAATTGGTCCAGAGCTGCTGAGCAGGCATCGGCTTCTGAGGGTGTTTTCAAACCTGCTCAGTTGTACATTACAGCGACACCAGTTACAAGGGCAAAGACTAAAGCATCTTTAAAGACAAAGAAACAAGTGCAACAGCCTCAGGGTCAGGCCTCCATGCCCAAAAAACAGGTGCTCAAAATGGCTGAAGACTTAATTACTTTGATCAGGGGATGTTCTTCGTGTTTCACTGTTGCAGTCATTACACTTGGGTTATCCTGCTGGCAGGCTACCCTCAGTCGGCCTGAATTCCAAAGTCTAGGTCCATCATCAGTTGCTGTCGCCTCTTCCCTGAAGTCAGGGCGCCAGGGGTATAAAAGATGCAGCCAACGCCATTTTCTTCAGTCTTTCTTGCCATGCGGTGCCCGACGCATAAGCAGTTCGCAAGTGCCGGTCGGCTGACTCCTGAGATTTTCCGTGTTCGAATTTCAGATCCGAAGTCTTCATTAAAAGCCAAGTACCCCGTTGGGGAAACTTTTTTCTTGCTCCAGACTGATGTCAGAAAAAGTTAATAATTGTATTTCTTGTGGGAAGCAAATACCTCATAAGGACTTTCATTCTTACTGTATTCCTTGCCTAGGCCCTGACCACAACTTTGCTAGTTGTCGGTTTTGTGCTAGATTTAACCAACGCACTGTTAAGCGTCGGTATGATTTTGCATTACACTATTTTGGCAGAAGATTTAATTATACAATGTCGTCGGATAGCCATCCGACTACTGGAATTCACAAGAAACGCAAAAAAAAGAAAAGGACAGGCATCAGAGGTCCAAAACTGATGACTGGGCTTCTTCTAAACCAGTCACCGGTTTGCCTGTTCTCAGTGAGGCGCCTTCGCAGCCCCTGAAGCCCGCTACTTTAGACCCACAGGCCGCTACTGACTCCCACGTGGAGTCGAGTAGGCCGCTGGAAGCTCAAGGTATTGGCCCTTCGGAGACTAGTCCCGCAGATGGGTCTGGAGCCGCTGAGCAGGCATCGGCTTCTGAGGGTGTTTTCAGACCTACTCAATTATACATTAAAATGACTTCAGCTTCAAAGGCAAAGACTAAACCTTTAAAGACTAAGAAACAAGTACAACAGCCTCATGGACAGGCCTCCATGCCCAAAAAATAGATGCTGAAAATGGCCAGAGACTTAATTACTTTGATCAGGGGTTCCCATCCCCCTCCTGATAAAAGCCCTAGGCAAGAGACAGAATATGAGTCTTCAGATCAGGTTTCCATTTCATCTGATTCGTCTTCTGAACAGGAATACACTCTTCCTCCCTATGAGGATTCTGATGCTGAAGAATCTATCCTTTCAGCCTCTCCTCCTGAGGATTACTCTTTTGGGGAAACTTAGCATACCATGAGGGAACATTTCCACTGGGAGAGCCAAGATTTTTCAGAATCTAAGAAAAGGCTCAGAGACTTCCTTTTACTACCACAACACAGGCCCCATAGCTATTCTGCCTGTGTTAGATATTGTAGATGATGTATTTTTAGAGTCCAGTCTGACTCCTGACTCCTTACCTCCAGCTCCTGTTAAGCCGGATAGGTACTACAGGGTGCCTGACTCTCATAACTTCCTTTTCAAGAACCCTGCTGCTGACCCAGAAACTATTTCTCAGGGTCCCAAAGGCAAGATATCCACTGTAAAAAACCCTACCTCCTCCGACAGGGATTCTATGGCATTAGACAGATGGGGAAAGAAGATTTACACCTCTGCTACCTTGGCTATAAGGGCTTTAAATTGTCAATTTCATATGCTCAAATATCAACAATATATTATGTCACTGCTTAAACAGAAAATGTTGATAAATTCTGAAGGTGCAGAAAACAAATAAATGCAGGATTTATTGCATGCAGCAGAACAAGTTGGAAAAGCATACTTTGCAATGTGGTTTTGATTCTTTGGAGGCCTCCTGCAAGGGCCGCTGTCACGGGTTCTGCCATTAGGAGGCATGCTTGGTTTAAGGAACAAAATTTACTAGATCATGTTGAAGCAAAATTATTAGATGCTCCATTACAGCATGATACTTTGTTTGGTCTTAAAGCAGAAGAGGTGTTAAAGAAAATGGAGGACAAAGCTAAATCTATGCAAATAGTCAAGGATTTCTTACAAGTACAGCCTCCAGGATTTAGCAAACACTGGCCTACAAAGAATTGGTCCTTTCCTGTGTCAGACAGACCACAAAGGGGCAGATACAGATGCCCAAGAGGCAGATCCCAGCCCCAAGGTGCATACAGATCTAAACAATGGGGTGCTTGTACCTCCAAAAGTGGAGAAGACAAATCACAGCCTTACAGGAAACAGTCCCAATGACTTCCCCCTGCCTGCGTCAAGCACTTATCTTCAGGCCACACCTTTAGGGGGAGAAACTAGCACTTTTTTCTCAAAATTGGCACATCATAACCCAGGACAAATGGGTCATAGACATAGTGTCACAGGGCTACAAGTTTCACTTTCATACCCTGCCAGGGGCAAATGGTTGGCCAGACCTGCCCAAACACCAATGGGCAGAGGCACAAAAACAAGTCTCATCCATCATGGACATGAGGGCCATTCAACAAGTACTGGACCAAGAGCAGGGACAAGGATTTTATTCAAGGCTATTCCTGGTACCCAGAAAGGACAAAGCCTGGAGACCAATACTGGACCTGTCTATTCTAAACACATATCTGGATATTCCAAAATTCAAAATGTTGACCTTACAGCAGCTTCTGCCCATGCTGGGCAAGAAGGCTTGGCTTGTGACTTTAGACCTAAAAGAGGCATACCTGCATGTCCCAATCAGACAATCATGCAGAATATACCTCAGATTCAAAGCTGGCTCAATGCACTACCAATTCTCTGCACTGCCCTTTGGCTTATCTACTACGCCCAAGGTCTTCACAAAGTGCCTGGCACTAGACTAGCCATGACTTTGTGGGACACAGCATTGACTTATCAAGTACATCTGCAGGCACAATTCCTGCCAGGAAAGATAAATACTCTGGCAGACGAACTAAGCAGAAACCTCATGGATCCCCATGAGTGGAAATTGGATCCACAAATCTTCAAAATGATAACAAGGAAATGGGGATGCCTGGACATAGACCTATTTGCCTCTCCTCACAACTGCCAACTAAAGAGATTCTGCACAAGGACTTAACACAGACAAGCATGGAAAGTGGATGCCGTATCTTTCAGCTGGAAACACTTAACAGTATATGCATTTCCTCCACTGCCTCTCCTCCCCGAAGTACTCCTAAAGGTCAGACAAGAGAAGCCAAAAATGATACTGATTGCCCCAGACTGGCCCTGCCAGTACTGGTATCCAGTCCTAAGGAACTTGTCTCAATGCCCATCCTGGACCTTACCTCAAATACCACACCTACTGTCCCAACAAAACAATCAGATCTTGCACAGCCAACTCAAGACCTTAAATCTGGCAGCATGGCGGATAATGTAGTCATACAAAACACACCTCTGACTAAAGCGGTGATGGATGCCATTTTGGAGGCCAGGAGGCCTAGTACTAGAAAATCTTATGCTGGAAAATGGAAGAGATTCTGTGCCTGGAACCAGGCACAAGGAATTGACACATCAGTACCAAATAGTCCTCAGATTTTACAATATTTAACTGAGATGCTGGACAAAGGCCTATCCTTTTCATCAATTAAAATCCATGCCTCTTCCATTTCAGCTCATTACAATACAGAGCCACCAATTTTTTCTCATCCTTTAAGGCAAGACCTCAGAGGAGCCAGAAATTTAAGGCCTCCAAGGAGATCACCAATACCTGCATGGGACCTCAATTATGTTTTGGAAAAACTCAACCTGCCCCCTTTTGAGCCAGCCGCTACAGCTGACATAAAGTTTTTATCTTGGAAAATAGCTTTGCTCCTGGCAATAACCTCTGCAAGACAAGTCTCAGAGCTACAGGCACTCATGGCTGTGGAACCTTTTATCATTTTTTATCCTGACAGGGTTTCTCTGAGAACAAATCCGACATTTATGCCTAAGGTAGTGTCCAGTGTGGCCCTTAACCAAACTATTCATCTGCCTACTTTTTATCCAAACCCACAGAATAAGGGGGAGAGAATTCTGCATTCTTTGGACATACACAGACAGCTACGCTTCTACTTGAACAGAACCAAAACTTTCAGAAAGACTGAGTGACTACTAGTGGCATATGCTGCAGGATCACAAGGAAAGACTATCTCAAAGCAGACCATATCAAAGTGGATAGGCCACTGCATTAGTTTCTGCTTTTCACAACATGGCAAGCCAGTGCCTGAGGGCATTAGGCCACATTCTACCAGAGCAGCAGCCACTTCAGCAGCCTTCCTCAGGGGAGTACCAACCAAAGACATTTTAGAGGCTGCTACCTGGAGTTCATTGTACACCTTTACAAAGCACTATCACTTGCCACTCTACTCTAAATCCAGGGCAGGCTTTGCCACTGCAGTTCTGCAGGGCCTCATAGCCGCTCCTAATACTATTTAACTCCAGCCTCCCAACCATAGCTTTGGGATTCAACCCAAGAGTAATGACTGCAACAGTGAAACACGAAGAACATAGTGCGGCTGGTGATGAGTAAGACACCTAAACATAAGGCCCACAAACATTCCTCGGAGCATAGACATACTACTTCGGCTCTGACTACTGCTGTTCCGAGCTCGGCTCCGATTACTGCTATGTCTCAAGCAATGGATATTACCAGAACCTCGACATTGGTTTCACCTTCGGCACAGACTCCTCTAATTATGGCACCGACCTTGCCTTCCACTACAGCTATGGCACCGACTTTACCTTTGACTACATCGGAAGCGGTTCCGACCTCTGCCATTTCTTTGGAACCGATGACATCGACTCTGAGCACCTCTTCGGCACAGAGCCCTTTTACTACTCCACTGATTCCTTTGTTACCTGTCGCTAAATGAGAGACTGCGGTGCCACTAGCTCAGACACTATGGACCAGATACTCCCCCTCCTTGGATCCGTTCCTGGGTCAAATGTACAGCCCCTTTTTGGATCGAAACGACTCCCCTTCAAGAGTGTCCACAAGGTCCACCAGGAGTCTATCCGAACTTGATGTGGTGCGCCTGTTGGATTAGCTGTTGAGGGCCAGAGGGATACCAAATGTTCCAAAGGCTCATCTCCCTCTGGGATTTAGGCCCATCTCTTCCAGGACTCCGACGTATACTCCTCCTTCGGACCCATCTGTTCCGAAGCCCATTGCTCCAACGTCTTTTGTGGAACGCTGTTCCTTGGCACCAACAGTGACTGTCCCTGAGGCTTCAAGGCCATTCCTTTGGTTTTCAGTTCCGACGGAACCGTCCTTTCCTCAGACTCATGGTTGGGGGACTGAGATCCATCCAGGAATCCTACATCCCCATCTATCTGGCACCAAGCTTACATCATCCCACTCTATAAGAGTAGCAAAAACACAGACACCACAAATTTCGGACCTCTCCCCCCTTTCCAAAATATTAGAAAAAGCTATCCACTCACAACTAATGACATACCTCACACAAAACAACCTCCTTACCCCCGCTCAGCCCAGCTTCTGCCCTGGTCGTAGTACTATGACTGCCCTCCTTTCCTTTCTTGAAACTATTAACCTAGCACGGGACTCCGGCAAACTCATCTCTACTCTGTTCCTTGACCTGTCTAAAGCTTTTGATACAGTCTCCCACCCCCTACTCTTATCTCATCTCTCCACCTCTCTCCCCCCACCATAGCCTGGTTCTCCAGCTATCTCTCTGATTGTCAACAGGCTGTACAATGGAAAACCTCAGCCTCTCCCTTCCTGCCAACCCCCATCAGAGTACCCCAAGGTTCTGTACTTGGACGGCTCCTCTTCAATGTATTTATCAACAGCTTCCACCATGCCATCCCTGAATCCTCCCTCATACAGTACGCAGATGACTTAATCATCTGCTCAGCTTACTCCCCCTCTGAACTTCTCTTAAAAACTCAATCTGCCTTCTCTAAAACAGAAACCTGGATGGAAAACAACCACTTGGCCCTAAATGCTACTAAAACCACACTTATAATCTTTGCACATTCAAAAAAAAAAAACTCCATTGACATAAACTCTTTTAACATACTCAGCCAAACCAACACCCCACTCAAAATTGTATCCACTACCAAGCTACTCGGCACCACCATAGATGAAAAACTAAAATCTGACATCCATATCCTTTCCGTCATAAAAATAACCCACCAAAAACTAGGACTCCTATACAGACATAACCGCTACCTCAGCCCCTCCACCAGACAACCCTTAGCTTCTTCCTACCTTCTACCCTCTCTTTTGCATGGTGCACCTCTGTTATCTAATCTCCAGCTTGGCCTGCAGGCTTAACTTGAGTCCTGCTACCATAAAATAAGCAAGTTCGCTACCAGTTCTAAATACTTTACCCACCACTGCCAATCCTTCCTCTCCCTGCAATGGCTTAAGCTCCCCAACTACTTAAAATTCCTTCAGCTTACCAATGCCCACAAACTCATTTTCAATCTCCCCAACTGCCCTTCTCTCGCTACTGCCCTTATCTCCTACACTCCTAACCGCCCTCTCAGATCTGAAAACCAAAACCTCCTACAAATCTACAAACCCTCACATCACCCTAGCCACCATCTACTATCCTGCACCATAGCTAAACTATGGAACTCCCGCCCCCCCCCCCCAATCGCAATATTTCTAATCACTCAAACTTTAAATCTCACTTGCACTCACACCTATCCTCAAAATGGGCATGTCCATGCCATGCTCCTACATAAGCCTCTCATACCCTCTCATTTTTGCCAATTACTCCACACTCACAGTACTGAACAGTTCTCCTCCTCCACCTTGGATGACCTTATTTGAATGGAGCTCAGGTCATTATATCAAATGAACTCATTTCTGTAAATTCAACCACCCACATTAACATTCCATTGTCCATATTTCTCCTCTATAGACTGCTTTATTCCCCTTTCTGTACTGTGCTGTCAACCTACCCTAACATTTATATTATACTGCTCTACTTATCTTTATGCTGCATTATGCCATTCTTTGTATGCAAGTATGTAATTATAATCATTTTTTGATTAATTATGATGAGTTTTCTGTCTGTAACATGTTGTAGGTGTTTATGTAAGTAATATAATTATAATGATTTCTTGATCACTTATGATGAATTTTCTGTTCTGTAACATGTTGTTGGAGCTTTTCTCCTGAGGCCTCCACAGAAAATGGGCTTTTCTTAGTCCAGTGGACTTCTCCGGTCATCAAACTGAAAAAGATAAATAAATAAATAAATAAGTAAATAAGTGCTCATCGTAATTGCATATATTCAGATAACATAATTGTTTTTGCAGGACAGGCTCCCTCTGTCTTGAATATGTAGTGTGTCTGTAAGTCATAACATTTGGATTTGGGTTTTCTCACTTTGTCATCTTTCCTTCAGCTATCACTTTGAAGAGCAGTGTTGCTGTCACTCCAGTGTTCCATAGAGCTATAGCAGGTTCATGAAACACTTGAATTATCGCAAGTGCTGCTGATCGTTTTCTTCCATTTTTTATCATTTTCACATCCTGTGTTAATGCTGGAGTAATTCCTTCTGAATAGTGGCTTGCACACATTGTCTGTTTTACTTCGGATGTCTTCAGGCAAACATTAATGCATGCTAAGAAGATATAAAACTGTGATTGTAGTTGGTGAAGGCCAGTTTGTATACCACTACTGACTGAATTTTACAACATTATAAGGAGCACTGCTGCAGTTTATCTATAGAACCTGAGCTACAGGTTGACGTCCAGCATTTTTGCCTAACTTCAAGAGCTTTCACATGTCCCCAGAGTGGAGTTGAACCAATGGCATCAGTATGATGTTCATCTAGAAGGGAAAAGAACCCTCCACACATTCAGTTCTTTTAGATTCAAGAAGCAATTGGCCTGGCCATCCTTATGTCTGTCCACTGGTCCCTTCAAGGTGACTTCCATAGAACAGCGGTAGAACAGTTAAGTAGCCAATTTGGGAACCTTTAATTAAAAAAATTACCCTAATGTGCTTGCTGCTATTTACTTGTACTTGTTTTTTATGACAAATATTTATTCAAAAGTCCATGAGGTCCCAATATTTATTTCAAAATATATGAGGTCCCTAGAAAATCTTTAACAAATGCACCTGCAGAAGACAAATTACGTCCAAGGACTCTCAACTTCAGTTTGTTTTTATTGGGGGGAAAATTATCTGGTCTCTGAGCACTATACAATTTCATTTAAAAAAAAAAAAACTTTTATTTTTTTGCCTGACTAATAATCTTTGGGATTTAGTAGAACATAAAAAGCTTTTCAGTGTGGCACACAGATGGTATTCAACCCTCCTTTGCAGTAAGACCTCTTTCCCTAGTCCAACGCATAAGAAATCTCCATAAATTGATAGCAGGCATAGAAGAATGGACATACTGAAGAAGTGTTGATTAAAGAATGAGTGGATAAGGGAGTAAAAAGCCTTAAAGACTCTGTCACGCCTTAGAAGGCATGAGGAATGTTAGTCCATGTCAGTGCAGTAGTGTTTTGTACAAGACAACTAAATGTACTTGAACGTAGATTCACCAGAAAGTATAGCATCTAAGTGAAGCTTCCTGAAATGTTGGCTCCATGAATGATTTTACATGTTTTCTAGCTCTACTGTAAGATTGCAGTTTTGCAAGCCAAGTTTTACCTTTTCCTTGTGTTGTGTTGTGTTGTGCAACTGTGGAGTTAATATATATCACTAAAGGAGGGGTTGGGGGTAAAGTCCACCATATGGGGAGTGTAGGGAGGCTTGCCCTTCTTGGAAAAAAAATATTCATGGTTTTCCCTGAATGCTTGGTGGATGTGCATTCAGGGAGACTGCCTCTGGGTGGTATGTATATGGGAAGTCTGATTTCAACTTCTCTTAGTGGATCTTTTCTTTCCTATAGCTAGGCCTACTTACAAATTGCTAAAACTGGTAATTAGCACAGGGGATTAAGGCTGTAAGCTGTTAAGATACTACCTGTGGTGCAGGGTTTGATTCCCTCAGCCTTCATTTGCCTGCTTGAGTAACTTCTAGGCTAGATGCCAGTTCCTAGCAACTTACTGCAGATGATTGCCTTTCAGACCTACATATCTGTGTCACGAGTACAGTATCCCAACTATTTTGGTGCAGAAAGCACCAAATTGGTCCAGCCTTAAAAACTTCTGCAAAATGCATACATGGACAGTCGAGAACTTCTTGCTATGTAATGCCAAGGACAGGGCACCATTTTGCAGGTGCCCACACCAGTCTTTACCACATATGACTTTAAGAGATCAGCTGAGTAATAAGTCAGTCTTCAGCCTTTGGAGTGGTACTGACAGCTAAATGAAAGGGGAAATCCATACTCTGTGACTCCTCAGGCTCTGCTTTGGTTGGGAAAGGTCAGGCATATTTGGCACTAATCAATTCACCATAGAGCTACAGTACTGACAGTGAGAAAGTTATCTCAGCAAATCCAAACTGCCGTCTGGAAGATGTTTCTTTTGGACAGACATAAAAACCTCATGATGAGAAGCATTTATATGGAGATCCAAGAATGTATTTGAAATGCACATATGATAACTGGATATTTTACTTATGATCAAATGAACTCCAGTAACAATCCCACCCCTACAGACGCGCACACACACATATATACATGCACTGTTTTCAGGCATTTGAGTTCTAATCCCCCACACACACACACACACACACACACACACACACACACACACACACACACACACACACACGTATTCCTACACTGTTTTCAGGGACTTGAAATGTATTTGGAAGTGTATCCGTTGAAGTGGTAACCAGCCACAGATGTTTATAAACTCAGTAGGTTCTGTAGGGTTTAGGAATTCTCCACTTCCTTATTTAGGAGCCTGGTGGAAGATCTAGCATAGTGATGACCCTTAAATCTGTTTGGAGTCTAAGTTGGCTGCAAGCCTTAACACTCTCCACTTCGATAGAGTAGGTTGTTGGATGTTTTGTTAAGAATGTCTGCATATCCTATTTAGTTGGTAGAGTGATTGGATGTGTAAGATGTGGTAAAGTACCAAGGGGACACTGGTAGGCAGTTAGAAGATGAAGCAAATGAGATACTTGATGAGGCCATAATAGAGAAAATCTGTAAGCTAACCTAAGCTGTTTTCAAGATGGGGATACATGGTGTCAGATGTGGATAAAGTGTAATTTAGTAGTTGAACAACCACAGGTGTAGTAGTGCAAAATACGCAGCCAATTATTCATCCTTTTCCAGAACATGTTAAGGAGCAGTTAAGTGCCCCTCTGGACAGAGATTTGCTGTGTGGCCTCCCTTTCCCAGTAGTTTTGCAGGGAAACCCTTGGAGTTCCCAAAAAAGCCTTTTCAGCTGCCTTTTCCATTGGTTCCCCAGGAAGTATCCTGGTAAATAGTGGTCTTTCTGCATGAAACAGTGAATGGCACAGCAATTTAGGTAAAATAGTCCGTTTGAAAGTAACCTTTCCAGTAGAGATGGTGGAGGCTGGGGCAGACAGCAGAGTAGGTGGAGAGGGAAGGTAAATCCAGCCCAGCCCAAGAAGGTAATAGTTAATACTGCCTATGAACTTCCTCCCCTCCTCCAATCTCTTTCTTCTTGCAACTCCCCTTCCTAACGAGAAAAAAAAGGGAAAAAAATCCTTTGATGCTTGAAAGTAGGCATGCCTGTTTCAGAAGGATCTGATTCTAACTGACTTTGTACAACTGGAATGCAGAGTTTTTCCTGTCTTCCTAGAAATTTCTCCCGTTCTATCCAACAGAAGTTAACACAACCACTTTTAAGCATATTCATTCTATGTATATCCATAGAGAAGATACCCAAAGAAAAAATAAGGAAAAGCTTTCCATTTCAGATTGTTCTGACCCTTAAGAAGGATAGCCCAGGAGGCCACTCCTAATCTTTCCTGAGTGAACCAGTTTTGGAAAGTAACCATTATTCAGAAAGCTAACTCTGCAAGCCCTCTGCCATTTTCATATGTATTCTGTGCTGCTAGCTAGAGATGGTTAAATGTGTACACATCTAGCTCCTTAATATTTAAAGAATTCACTGTATATCTTGCATGATTCATTATAGCATACTGTCTGTTTATGACAACAACATTACCATTAGAATAGAGAAGCTGGTTGCTAGAATAGTCAGAGGTGTGAGTTTAGCAGATATCTGGGTTTGACGCATTTTGCGCTTCAGCAAGACCTGCCATTTCAGGACTCGTAAGACTCTGTTCTTAATTGTTTAAGTATGACATTAGAGTTTATTTAATGTTTCATTGACACAAAATTAAATAGTTATAATCGCACACAAACTGGGTTTCACAAGGAAGTCTATGCATTAAAGTTTTCAAACCTCAAGATGAAGTTGTTTCACAGGCTTCATTTCAGGTGTTATAATCCCCAAAAATTAAATAAAAATGCATTGTATTTAATTTATACTTTAATTTGCCCAATTTTTATAATTGCTCGTCTAAATATAATTTGTTTTAAATGTGTTGCAATAAAACCCTGTGCTGAAATTGAATTGATTCAGCTGCTGCTGAAGTTGTGAAAAAGGTGTTTCTTTCTCTCTCCCTTTCCAGTCAGAGGTCAAAATGGCTACTGTACAATGTTTCTAGCCCCTCCCTCCAAAGAAAGGAGCTCACCTCAAGAACAGATCTGCAGTTTCATAAAAGCAGAGACATTTCAGGGTGCTAATTCTGGACACTAAAGGAATTCCAGTGATGAACAGTTTTTAATATCTTATCTATATAAGAATCATTTTACTTCCAGCATCCAGAGTCAAGCATCTAACAACAGATTCTTTTTGTTATGCTTAAAGAGACCACTTCATTGCATGGTTAGGATTTCAGTAGAGGTTGCATCATATCGACCTTAGAGAAATGAAAGCAGTGCACAGAACATTGACAGCTTTCCAAGGCCATTTTCAGCCAAGATGCACTTAGAGCAGTGCAGTCTATACTTCAGTGATATAATACAGTATTAATATAGTAATATAATACATAAACAAGGAGGAATTAGATTATTTCCTGTCTGTAAAGTGACATTTCAGATTTGATGAGAGTGGACGTTGCAGTACAGTTTTCAACTGTTGCCAGAAAAAAAAAAAATCCAGATTTGTAAGTTCAGCTTTCAGATGCTTTGAGCAGAAAAGTAATCTTGACTCGTGGAATTAAACTGAATTGTTTTACATGTCTTCACATTATAGAGATGTGGGATTTCACAGAAGTCGACTTATAGGCATGCATGACTACAGTTTTCAGAAGTCTTCGGTTTCCTTTATGCCTAAAGTAACATTACGAAAGAAGTTTTTCCCTTTCCAAGCACTCAAGCGTAATGTATAATTTTCCCCTTTCCCTTTAGTTTACAGGGTACTACTGTATCAAAACAGGACAAAACCAGTTTAATTGTATTCATTGCTGCTTAGACAAGGTAGCAGTCTTATTCTCTGTTAACGAGTCTGATTTATCTTTTGTGGCAGCCATCATCTTTGTACAAGTCAACAAGGTGAGGTATTTCTAGGTCTCAGCACTGTGAGTCGGTGTAGAATGTGCAGTTTTAGATTCCCTTAAAAAAAAACTCAAAGGAAGCTGAAAGGATTGATCTGTTAAATTCTTGCAAGCAAAAGTAAAAAAAAAAAAAACTCACAAGATTTGGATTTTTTGCATTGTCTTATACCTACTGTTGGGTAGTTGTAAGTGCCTTGAACACGTGCTTTCTGTTACTTTGATTTGTCATCCCAGTGTTCATTGCTTCTCTGGTGTGCAGCAGCTTTAGTTTCTTAGCATGACCCTCAGCTGTCATCTCCTGGTCTATGTTGCTGATGCTGGCTTTCACAAATCCCTCCTTTGACTTTCCCTTTCATCCTCTACTGCTACTGTTGCTTTTATCTTTTTGTTTGCAAAGGGGGTGGTGATTTTCTTTGTGTCATGTGATGTCTCTAATAAACACACTGAAAAGCAGGGGTCCCAGGATTACTTTCCTATGCCCAGCCACTAATTATTTTCCTTTTTTCTTGAAATTATATCTCCCCTTCCCAAACCCATTGCCCCCTCTATCCTACGACTTGTTACACTTCTACCCATTTAACATTTTCTGTTTCACTACCTACCACCTTTCGGCTTGGATACATTTCTTCTGTGTAGTTCTGAATCTGTCATCGTTGTAAGTATATGATGACATCTGGTTGTTCATTATTTATTTCTGCCATAACCAAGTCATATAATTGAATCTGGATTGTTTGGCAGTATCGTCTGACTACGAGCCCATGCTGTTTGACCTCCTCGTGGTTTGTTTTACACCTTACCCTTCTATTCTTCATAATTTTCTTTCCTGATGTTTTCTTTTACTGAGGTCATATGTACTACTCATTAGCTTCCTGTATTACCTATTTCACCATTCGAAGACATTTTCTGTCTCTGTTTTACGTTTTAAGTTCTAACTGCTTTCCATGAGGTTACCGTGTGCTGTCTTATCATGTTATATGCTGGGAAACATGAAGTTGATAAAGTTAGCATTTAGGCAGTACTGTAGAGATATTCAACATGTTACATAATCAGTATGTGTATGGTGGTTAGTAGGTTGCAGTCTACGGTAAAGTTCATTGGAAATCTGAAGATCACTGTCGAAAGATTTTACTCTTCTAACATATTCTGGAAGAATCACACCAAGTTCTTGTAAGCAAGTAAAACAGCTTTATTTTTACATGCATGGAGATCTGCTACATGATAGTAATATGCCAGCAGTCTGGCTACTTGTACTTTGAGTTCTCCTTATATAGACCCTCCTGCACGTACATACACGTAGCACACAGAACATTCATTAAAATTGATAGTTTGATTACTTGTTTTTACCAGCCAGTACCACAGTTATTCTTGCACCATTAACTTTATCAGCAGTTTAAGATTAACTCCTGCATTCCTCAGTGATCAACATTTTCCAGAACATTTCAGTTTGCACGCAGTGAACATTTTTCTGCTTAACCCTTTAAATACAGAATACAAAATATGTTGACTTCAGTATTTTTCCACATTTCCCCCCTTACAACATTTTGTATACTGTTTATTTTACACAATCCCAGATACGTTGTATACCTTCTCATAATCAGAGAAATATGCTTTTGTAGCATTGGCAGAGATAACCTTCGATATTATCATTTTGATACATGGTATGCAACAGCAGCCAAGCAGCAAAAATATGATTGCACCAACACATACAGCAATTAAAATGTTCATCAACACAGAACCCCAGTTTCCAAACAGATTTTGGAAAAAGTCAGTCAAGGGGTTTGGACCAGGTTTAGTCAGTTCAGAAACTTGTTGAATTATTTCAAGATGGCTCTGAATCGCGTGCTCGTTATCAGGGATGAACGAGCAGCACTCCTCGTGTATCAGAGCGCAAGTACCTCCTTTCGCCGCTAGGGTGAAATCGAGCGCCATACGGTTCTGCAACACTACTGTTCTCATCGCCGTTAATTCGTCCGTCACCAATTCTAGCGCTGAAAATGTCGCATTACTCAGAGTCTCTAACAGTTTTGACAGTTTTGTTCCCAGATGGATTTTACTGTCCCATATGCTGGCAAAATACCAGCCCAAGCAATTACATCATCTCCTAGGTCCATATGTGAGAGTCCTTTGCTGCTGACGTGTGCCAAGTCATGGTGATAAATCCATGACGCATCAATGTTACCAACGGGATTAATAGGTTTATTAAGAGAACGTGCATTTCATATTTTACCTTGAGGCAACGCATTTGCGTGCCTGATAGCTGGTATCAGATATCCCAAAAAACAACTTCCTGACCAGCCATATGGTAACCATTTATATGCTTTCCTACCACAAATAAAATAACAATCATTTGTTTTGATGGTAATATTGGTTGCAAATTCATAACTCCCATTTGGCTTTAGCCCTTAAATAACAGGCCATATACATACAGCATTTTTCAACAAAACTAATATCATTTACATTGATGTCTTTTTATAGCTCCAAACTTAGTCTCACACTGCCCTTCTAGGGTACAATTATGAACTATTGTCAAATTACATTGGCTCAGCCCCACCTTAACTTTCCCAATCTTTTGAAAACACACTGTTCCATTTTGGCCCCAGAAGAGGCAGCGCCACCTTGTCTCTCAGTGGTACTTCTGTGGTTTCAAACAACAAACTATTCCAAGTATCATTTATTCCCAGAGGGGCTGTCCCTAACATTAAGCCACTGTGTACAGTAGGTATTGCAGTACATACCCAACAATTTGAGACATTCATTGAGGATGCATATGCATATTTAATCGCTTGATATGTATTAAAGTTTGGATGCCAGCTGGTGTGTTTGTCTCTTTTGAATGGCTAGCTTCATTAAAAGACAGAAATGTCCAAAACAGAAATATTACAATCACAATAGTTATAAACAATAAAACATTGCAATAGAACCATTTTCTCTTATTCTCATTATTGTCCTTCATGATTGCTGCTGTCTGTTTGTTCCTCAGGGAACTCAAGTCTTTATTTAACTTAAAATGTTTTATGATTTTGCAATGCGTTAGGTGGATCCATGAGGACCTTTCTTTAATCCGAACTGCTGTTGGAGTTGCGATTAGCACCTGGTAGGGGCCCTCCCATTTGGGGATGCCCAATTCTTGCGTTTATTATTTTGATCCAGACCCACTCGCCGGGTCTGATTTCCGTGATCTTGTCGCCTCTTGAACCTGAAAAACAATCATTCGTTAAACAGCTGTTAGTATTGGTCAGCATTTTCCTCATGTACTCAGCTATCTCCTCACCCCTCACGTTCCGCAGGCAACAAGTTTTGCCACTGCGGGCGTAATAAGGTCTCCCATACAACAACTCAAATGGGGTGACTCCTTTTGAGGTGGGAGTTGTCGCATGGAAAGGAGGGCTAGAGGTAGACAGGTAATCCAAGACTGATGTGTCTCGCCATGAGTTTTCTCAACTTGCCTTTTAGAATGCCGTTATGGCGTTCCACCAACCCTGCTGACTGTGGGTGGTAGGCACAATGGTGTTTCAATTCAATTTGGAAAACTGTAGACAGTTTCTGTATGATCTGATTGACAAAATGTGTGCCGTTGTCAGAGTAGATGCGTGTAGGAAGTCCAAAGTGCGGACGATGTGGTTGACCAAAATTTTAGCCACTGATTGAGCATCCGGATGTGTCACCGGAAAAGCCTCAACCCACTTAGTAAATGCATCTACTATTACTAACACAAACTTCTTTAGTTGTGCCGGGTCAATTCGATGAAGTCCATACATATTGTATGAAAAGGATAGGGGTGTTGGAAATGATGCGGAGCAACTCTGACCCCTCCCCGTGGTATTTAGCACATACTATGCAGGATAGACAAAAACGTTTTGCATATGCAATGAAACCCTTGGTCCAAAAGGTAAGGTGGATAATTCTAACCATAGCTGCAGGGCCCAGATGGGAAGGGCCATGCACAACTAGTGCTGCATATCTAAAAGATTAGTAGGCAAAACATATTTATTATCCGGTCCCACATAGATTCTTTTGTTCTGCCTAACACCATACCTAGTCCAGCGTTGTTTTTCCTGTACTGTGCTAAGTTCCTGCATGACTTGTAAGGTTTGCAAATCAAATTTATCTGTTGGTTGTAATTCTGTAGGTGTGGTTTCAAGTGAAAAGGTACTGGACATAGCTGCCTCTTTGGCTGCTTTGTCTGCTAGGGCATTACCAAGTGATACCGGGTCCTTAGCACGGGTATGAGCAGCGCATTTACAGATGGCCAAACCCCGTGGCCGTTGGACGGCTTGTAGTAATTCAAGGATTAGGTCTTTGTGCATAATGTCTTTCCCCGAGGTTGTAACCATCCCCCTATTTTTCCATTGCTGAGCAAACACATGCACCGTAGAGAAGGCATATTGACTATCCGTATAGATAGTGACATTCCTGTCCTCTGAAAGGAGACATGCCCTTGTCACAGCAATCAGTTCCGCTGCTTGAGCGGATAAGTTCCCGGGAGTGGTCTTGCCTCTATTATCTGAGTTGCAGTAGTAACTGCATACCCTACCTGCGTGGTGCCTGTTTCTGTTTTGCGTGCTGACCCATCTACAAACAGTGTCCAGTCCGCATGTAGTAAGGGTTGATCTTTAAGATCCGGTCTTGGTAGAACTTTAGAATGTATGAGATCTAAGCATACATGCGGAATACCGTCTTCAGCAACAGGTAGCAATGTCGCTGGATTTAAGGTAGTGCATCTCTCAATTGTCATGTGTGGCTGCGATAACAGCGTAGTCATACAAGATAAATGTCTGCTAGGTGACAGAAATGTTAACTTGTCCTGCAGAAGGATGACTGCTACAGAGTGCGGGACTTTAACGTAAGATCATGGAACAATACCAACGTGGCAGACGCTTGTACCGCCAAAGCGGCTGCAATTACTGCTTGCACACAGTGTGGTAATGCTCGTGCTACTGAGTCTAATTTGCTAGAGTAAAATGCCAATGGTCTTAACTTATCTCCATACATTTGCATTAAAACAGATGTCATAAATCCCTGCTTGCAATCTACAGTCTGTATAAAGGTCTTACTGTAATCTGGAAACCCCAATGTTGCTGACCCAGCTATCAGTTGCTTGATCCTAGTAAATGCCTGTACTGCCTTGTCTGTCCAGTGCAGCAAATCTTTTGCCGCCATCGGTATTGCAAAAATTAAGTCTGATAGCGGGTGCACTTCTTCGGCGTAGTTGGGAATCCAACTACGACAGAAGTTCGTAATGCCTAAAAAGGACATCATTTCTTTTTGTAGTTGGCATGGGGGCTTGTAAAATAGCATTCTTTCTGCTGTCATCTAATCGCCTGCCCTTCCCAGAGATAGTATAACCAAGGTCAAGAAATTCTAATTTACAAAATTGTAACTTAGACTTATTTACCTTATGTCCTTCGTGTGCCAGAAAGTGTAGTAGTCGAATAGTCTCGGACTTACAGAGTTCTTCCGTAGTCGCGGCCAGGAGGATATCATCCACGCACAGCAGTAGGTGGCACCCTTGGGCTGGTTGGAACTGAGCCAAATTGGTGGACATCTCTTGTGAGAAGATGGTCGGACTTTCGCAGTATCCCTGCGGTAACCTGGTATAGGTATAACGCTTGCCCATAAACGTAAATGCAAACCAAAATCTACTATCTTCCTGCAAGGGAATAGAGAAAAAGGCATTACTGATATCAATTACAGAAAAGTAGTTATCTGTTGGAAGGATATCGTTCAGCAGAATAGACGGATCTGGGACTATGGGGGCCCGAGGTACCACCGGCATTTCTTGCCTGTAGGTCTTGTACCATCCTCCATGTCCCATCCGGTGTCTTTACTGGAAATAAGGGCGTATTACACGGTGAGTCTGTGCACAGAATTAATACTCCAGCTTTCAAAAGTGCTGTGATTACCGGTAAAATGCCCTCCTCTGCCTTTCTGCTCAAGGGATACTGCCGTTTATGAGGTCTAAATTCTGACTTGGGTGTAATCTTTACCTGTCCTGCCGTTCTAATCAGTCCGATATCGTGCTGACCCTGCGACCATAATGAGTTTGGAATCATCTGCAATTGAGATTCTTCCATGGGGTAAGGAGACATAGTCATAATGTCCCAGGGGATTGTATCGGTTTGTCTTCCCTGAGGTGCACGGTCGGTCTGGCTTGTGTAACCCAGTTAAGTTTTTGAACCTGAATGCCCTTACCTGCCAACTGTTCTGGTGTCCATCCTACCCATTCAGTTATTTTCTTACCCACGAGGTACCATGACATTCCTTCACCCTCCGTGACTGAAATATGTGTGGTTAATTCATTCTTATACAGCAGCTGCATATCCCTTGTAAGGCTACATGTGACTGCAGAATTACCTAGTGTGTCCCAAAAAGGCTATGCAATACTAGTTTGGTGACTTTAAAACTAAGAAATTTCTTTTCGTATTCTAAATCAGGTCCGCACATCTTCTGTAATACATTGTGCAATGTAATGGATCTGACACCTTCGGATTTGTTATGCCGTATTTGCTTAATGCCAAATTTGTAAGAGCCGTCACTACACTCTGGGGCCTGTCTCTATCAAATCATTACTATACCAGTAATGTAGATCTCCCTGCCCTCTAATAGCATTGCACTATTCAGTTCAATTCTCCTTGCCACCATCCCGTGGAGGTTGGGACGGCTGCTATACCGAACACTTGCATTAAATCTCTTCCTAGTAAATGTACTGGGCAGATTTCTGAAA
Organism: Protopterus annectens; assembly: GCF_019279795.1. NCBI lineage: Eukaryota > Metazoa > Chordata > Ceratodontiformes > Protopteridae > Protopterus > Protopterus annectens. Next base: position 318,763,447 of record NC_056746.1, read on the forward strand.
TTATTACTCGGAACCGTATGGTTTGGTTCGTCTCTGGGTCGGTAAACCACAGAGGTTTGGACAATGGCTCTTTGTAAATCGACCATTTGCTGCTTTTACAAGCACATATTCATCCGAGGTAACATCGGATGATATGGCAGTACTTCTGACTAACGTTAGAAGCCCCTGAGTCACAAAGAAATTCTATGTCTCGGCCCTCAACTTGCAATGTGATCACTGGTTGGGATTCCAATTGCATAGTTGATGCTAGTGCTGTTAGATTTACCATTTGATATTTCTCATTTTCTGCCATTTCCTGTCCCCACCCATCGTCTTCACTTATACCTACTTCCCCATTCTCACTTTCTTCTTCTTCCTCATACCCTCCATCTACGTCTTTTTGACCATCATATAGTCATGCGGTACCACCGGAAGCAACCATCGGTATCTCCGGTCCTCTGCAATCTCTGGCGAAATGTCCTTTCTTACCGCACTTAAAACACTCCCCCCTCTTTTGCCTACCCTCGAAATCCTCAGAATGACTTATGCCTCCCCGTCCTCGTCCTCTTCCCCTGCCACGCCCTCTTCCGCGATTTGCGGAACCTTGAACTAACATTAAAGTTCCATCTTCACTAACTGTAAAAGTCTGGGCTTTTTTATTTTTTTTTTCCTTCAGGTATTTCTCAGCATGTCTAGCATAATCCATAAGGGGCTGTAGACGCGCTGTCCTGTGTGTGATCATATGCTTTTGTATAAAGTTACCAATGGCTGTCTTGCAGCCCTTTAGGAATGCATTTTTCAGTTGCTGTTCATAGGGCGAGTCATTTGCCTGATTTTCTGCCTTAATCAACCCACTATGAGCATCAAAACATTGTGTGAGACGATGTAGATAATTGTCATCGGTTTCGTCATCTGATTGAACGCATTGATTAATGCAAGTCCAATCTGCTTTGGGCTTCCAATGTTCTTCTATTTTATCTAGGAGAGTCTTTATTCTGGTTCTACACACTTCGGAGTTAAGCGGCAAGGCTCCCCTTCCTCTGGTAGCAGGGGTCCCAAGTTCCATAAATAAGGTGCCAATCAGGTCCTAGGATTTGCCTTATTACTTGTTCAAATTCTACAGCGTTTAATCTATAACTCATTCTCATGCCCCTACGTCTGTGGAATTTACGCATATCTACTTTTGGATGGGGAATCCCTCTACCGCTTTTCGGATATCATCACGGGTCCACGGTCGGTAGACCAATATGGTAGGACCCTCGCCTTCTCGCCTGCTTGAGGATTTGCCACTTCTATCAGTGGGTATTCCTCTCCTTCCTGATCTACCTTCTCCTTAATTTTCCAGTCCCCTTCTCTCCTAATACTTCCGCCATGTAAGTCAAGAGTGTTGGCAGGCTCTCTCTGTAATATAATACGTGGCGTGGGGGACACTCACGAAGCCTGGTATTGCGGTGGGTCTTGGTCGGGGCACCTCAATAACCTGTGCAGGGTCTGGATACTGGATGGGAGGGGCCGAGGGATTCTGGTGACTACGACTGACTATGGAAGTTTCATTATCTTCCTTTTGAACAAAGTACACATCTCTTTTCACTTGAATTACCACACCCTTTTTTCAAATTTTGTTCCTTATGTTTTTATTTGCTTCCTCCAGCCATTTCTGTGCCTGGGGAATCCCTACCTTCTTTGCTTCCTTGTCTTATTTCCTGCCTGTTTGCAGTAATCTTACTAGATTTTGACATTCTGACTTATTTAAACATCCACTAAACCCATGTTCCTTTTTCCATTTATCTAAATACTTTACATTCTTTGGGTGTAAATCAAACATAAACTTTTCATCTTCAGTTTTGTCGCCTTTGGCTAACTGGTTCCTGTTCCCATTTCTCTTACGAGAAACTATTCCTGTTCCTGAGATCTCTTGTATATGGAATCTATTCACATATACCCCTTATACTTTGAGAAAATTCAATTTCTCCCTTGACTAGTCCCTTAAAATTTAGACAAAAATTCCAATCAGAAACAACAAAAATAGCTTTACTTTTTGCTTACCTTTGTGATTCCTCCGCCCTGTTTCGCTGCCACCTCACGGATTGAATCTGGAAAGAGTGACTGGCCTCTAATTTCAACCTGTTTCAGTTGGAGGTCTTTCATTCGAGGAGAGCCTGATCTCTCTCCACCTGCGCAGGTTTTCAGCCTCTCTTTGTTCGATTCGCCGTGCAGGGCCGCCTAACGTTAGCCAGTTATGTCGAAGATTTTACTCTTCTAACATATTCTGGAAGAATCACACCAAGTTCTTGTAAGCAAGTAAAACAGCTTTATTTTTACATGCATGGAGATCTGCTACATGATAGTAATATGCCAGCAGTCTGGCTACTTGTACTTTGAGTTCTCCTTATATAGACCCTCCTGCACGTACATACACGTAGCACACAGAACATTCATTAAAATTGATAGTTTGATTACTTGTTTTTACCAGCCAGTACCACAGTTATTCTTGCACCATTAACTTTATCAGCAGTTTAAGATTAACTCCTGCATTCCTCAGTGATCAACATTTTCCAGAACATTTCAGTTTGCACGCAGTGAACATTTTTCTGCTTAACCCTTTAAATACAGAATACAAAATATGTTGACTTCAGTATTTTTCCACAATCACCTTTGCCAGCTCTGCATGTCAGATTACACTAAGCATTTTTTTTTTCAAATTTAATGTGTTATTTTTAAAGCATTAATTTTTATTGCATGCAGTCATATTATATCATCATTCAAACCAATAAAAAATAAACAATAAAACATGTCATATTGCACAACTCGTAAAGCTGGTGTAAGGTTAACTACACTATGTTTAGACCAAGTTAAAATGTATTAAGGTGCTTATTAGGTGATGGACTATACAGAAGATGAACAAAAGGGTATAGTAAAACAAATTTAAGAATTATAATAATTAATAGTTAAAATGGATTAAATACAGATAATATAGGAGGCACAGTTACATAAAAAGGTTAACTGGCCACATGGTGCAGAATAGAAGATAACCAAAAATATCCGTAGTACAAAATGACAGCAGTATTATAAAGCAACACATCATTCATCATTTTCAACTAAAATGCTCACTCACCAAATTTTATGGACTCCCTTTCACCTCTTAAGAGGATGTCACGGATACCTTCCTGTTTTAATTTTATCCCACTGTGATCAAAGTAACTACTTTATACCAGTGCACTGTACTTATTCTTAGCCATTGTCCAAAGCGATTCCTTATTCACCAAATTTTACAATGTATTATATCAATTTGGAATTTCAGACCGGTCCCTATGCTTCCATTTTTTAATTATAGAGATGTCCTTCAAGGATGCATCTGCAGTCCTTACAAATGGGTTGTCCTGTCATCAGGCAGCCCTTCGGTCGGCCGGCCGGATTCCAAAGTCTGGGTCTGGCCTCGGCTGGTGTCGCACTTCACCCGACGTCATAGCTGCAGTTATTCAGGTATAAAGGCATCAGTCAACGCCATTTTCCTCAGTCTTTCTTGCCGCGTGGCGCCCGAAGCAGAAGCTGTTCGCAAGTGCCGGTCGGTCAGAACCGGAGATTACTACTACCGAAGACTTCTAAAAAGCTAAGTACCCCGTTGGGGACCCTTTTTTTTGCCTCAGCCGATGTCAGAAAAAGTGAATAACTGTTTAACTTGTGGGAAACAAATACCTCATAAAGATTTCCACTCTTACTGCTTACCTTGTTTAGGCCCAGACCACGACGTAGCAGCTTGTCTAGCCTGTGCTTCTTTTAACCGACGGACGCTTAGACGTCGGTCGGAATTTGCTGAGGAGTTTTTCGGCTCCGATTTTGCTTACATTATGCCGTCGGATCCTCCGACTACGCAAATATCAAAAAAGCGAAAGGAAAAGGACCGACACTCGCGGTCTGCGGTTTCGGCCGAAACCGCGGTTAGACCAACCGCGAGTGTCTCGGTTTCGGCTGAAACCAAGCAAGCGGTTCTTCCTTCAGCCGAAAACTTACCTCCTACCGAGGCCTCTTCCAACCTCGTGGAATCGGCTTCTGATATCCCTCCTGCTCTTGCAGTTTCTCAGGAATTATCTGACACTATTCCCTTGGATATCTCTACCCCTGCACGTGGAGCTGCTAGGCCACCTGCATCCATGTCCATTAAGGCTTTTGCCAGGGCTAAAGCAGCTAAAACTACTAAATCTGTGCCTGCTAAGGCCCCCTCTCACAGGCCTAGCTCTAGTTCTCAAATGCTTAGTCTAGCAGAAGATCTCATTTCTTTAATCCGGGGATCCCAATCTCACACAGACAGGGCCTCTCACCCACCTCCAGAGAAGAGGCCTAGAGCAGAGCCCCCTGAACCAGTTTCTACAGATGATTCCTCTGATGATTCAGATAATTCAAACCCTCCAGAGGCTTCTTTCTCCCCTTATGAAGACTCTGATGCTGAAGAGTCCATCCCTTCTGCCTCTCCGCCTGAGGAATTTTCCTTTGGGGAAACCTTACATGCTATGAGGGAACAATTTCAGTGGCAGGGCCAGGATTTTTCAGACTCTAGAAAGAGGCTTAGAACCTTCCTGCATTTACCACAACATAGGCCTTTAGCCATCCCTCCAGTTCTCCCTGTTGTAGATGATGCATTTAATGATGCTTGTACTGCTCCTGATTCTCTTCCTCCGGCCCCTGCTAAGCCCGATAGGTACTACAGGGTCCCGGATACACATCACCATTTGTATAAGGCTCCTTTTGCAGATCCCGAGACTATCTCCCAGGGTCCTAAGGCTGTAGCAGCTACCTCTGTCAAAAACCCCCTCCCCTCTGAAAGGGAATCCAGGTCCTTAGAGAGATGGGGTAAAAAAGTTTACACTTCTGCTACTCTTTCAGCTAGAGCATTGAACTGTCAATTCCACATGATCCAGTATCAAGAATTTATGCTAGACCAGTTAACCAAAAAGCTGTCCTCAGATGAACCATTAGACAAAAAAATCTGTTCAGGAAATGGTACATAACATTCAGCAGGTCAGTAACCATTCCTTAAAATGCGGCTATGATGCACTGGAGGCTTCCTTTAGATCAGCCATGACTGGCACAGTTATCAGAAGGCATGCATGGTTAAAAGAGCAGTCCTTACCAGACCATGTGAAATCAAAATTACTAGATGCTCCCATGGACAAGATCAATTTGTTTGGCTCTCCTGCACAACAAGTGCTGAAGAAGATGGAAGAGAAGGCAAAATCTGTCCAAACAGTGAAAGATTTCTTACAGGTCCAAATTCCAAGGTTTAGCAGGAATTGGCCCTCCAAGAATTGGTCCTTTCCAGACTCCTCCAGAGCCCAGAGAGGCAGGAATAGGCGTTCAAGAGGCCAAAATCAATCCAGGGGTGCCTACAGGGGACGCCAGTGGCAGGGTAACAACCAGCGAGGTGCAGCCACAGACACAGCCACCACCACTACTACAGGACAATCACAGTGACTTGGCTCTAGCACCGCCTACCAGGGAACAACTAGAAGCACCCTTGGGCGGGAAGCTAGCTTTATTTTCAGTAAACTGGCATTACATCACAAGAGACAAGTGGATTTTGCAGACAATAGACCAAGGTTACAGGTTTCACTTCCATACTCTACCAGGGAAGAGAGGAATGCCAAACCTACCTCCAAATCAAAAGGCAGAAGCTCTACAACAAATAACTCAATTATTAAAAATGAGAGCTGTGGAAAAGGTACCATCTATGGAGCAAGGACAGGGATTTTACTCCAGACTCTTCCTGGTACCAAGAAAAGAAAGCAAATGGAGACCTATTCTCGACCTGTCCGCTTTAAACACATTCATCATTGTTCCAAAATTCAAAATGCTGACCCTACAGCAACTTCTTCCCATGCTGGGCAAGGAGTCTTGGCTGGTAACTCTAGATCTCAAGGAGGCATACCTGCACGTCCCCATACGACCAAATTGCAGAAGATACCTCAGATTTCTTGCAGGATCAGAGCATTATCAATTCTCAGCATTGCCCTTTGGCTTATCTACTGCGCCCAGAGTGTTCACGAAATGCCTGGCATTAGTAATTGCTCATTGCAGGCTCCAGGGAATCCAAATTTACCCTTACCTGGACGACTGCCTGATACAAGCGGACAACAAAATCAAGTTAGCAGAAGACTTGAAAAGGGTCATTTACCTACTACAAGCCCTGGGATACACAGTCAATATAAACAAGTCAAGGCTGATACCATCCCAAAGGATAACCTTCTTGGGTGCAGAGCTGGACACATCAAAGCAAATGGCATTCCTAACAGTAGAAAAACAGGAGCAACTCCCTCTATACTTCTTGGCATTAACAAAGCAGAACCATCTAACAGCAAGAAAAGTCCTGCAAGCCTTGGGTTTCATGGCATCCTGCATAATATTGGTTCCACATGCCAGACTGCATATGAGAAAGTTACAGTGGTACCTAAGGAATTTATGGTCTCAGCACAAGCACAGCCTAGAAACCCAAATTCCAATAATTCCATGCCTGAAGCAAGAATTCCAATGGTGGGCTCAGGCCTGTCAATCAAACAAAGGATTGCCCTTCCACAACACTCAACCAAGCCAAACCATCATCACGGACGCCTCAGACCTCGGTTGGGGGGCCCACATGCTGGACAAGTGCATACAAGGCTTATGGACTCAAGACCAGCTGCACCTACACATAAATCAAAAGGAAATGCTGGCAGTAAAACTGGCAATTCAGACATTCAGACCATTTCTTCGACAAGGTCAACTGTTGATAAGGACAGACAACACCACAGTTATGTGGTACATCAACAAACAGGGAGGCACACATTCGTACCCTCTATGCCGAATGGCAATGGACCTCTGGAATGTGGCCCTGAGTTACAACGTCCAGTTACAAGCAATTTTTGTACCAGGAAAAGAAAACATTCTAGCAGACATACTAAGCAGGACTACCACGGATGCCCACGAATGGATGCTGCATCCGGACATCTTCAAAACCATTACAAGAAAAAGGGGACTCCCTCAAATAGATTTATTTGCATCCCCACGCAATCACCAACTAAAGAAATTCTGCACAAGGACGTACCACCCACTTGCTTGGAAGGTGGACTCCCTATCTTTCAGTTGGAAAAACCTGACAGCATATGCATTCCCACCACTTCCTTTGATGCACAAGGTGCTATTGAAGATCAAAGAGGACCATCCAAGGATCATCCTGATAGCTCCAGACTGGCCAAGACAACATTGGTACCCATTACTGAGGAGCATGTCTCGGGAACAAATATGGCCCCTACCCCTTGTTCCCTTGCTGTTAACACAGAACAACTACAACACCCTGCATCCAAACCTGAAAACGCTGCAGCTAACTGCCTGGAACATTGCATAAGAACAAATAACCCAAATTTATCCCAAAGGGTTAAAGACATTATCTTGGAGTCTCGCAGACCCTCAACAAGGAAAAATAATTCAGCAAAATGGAAAAGATATTCCATTTGGAGTGATGAAAAAGGAGAGAATGTGTCACAGGTAAACATAGCCAACATCCTGGAATACTTGGCAGAGCTCTTCCACAAAGGACTGTCCTACTCTTCCATTAAGATTCATGCATCAGCTATTTCAGCAGAATATGACTTGGATCCTCCAGTCTTTTCACATCCTCTGCTCAGGCAGTTTCTGAGAGGAATTAAAAATGTAAAACCTCCTAGGAAGCCACCATTGCCAGCATGGGACTTGAACTTTGTACTAGAAAAATTGACACTCCCTCCTTTTGAACTAGCAGCAACAGCAGAATTACAATACTTATCATGGAAAACTGCTTTCCTACTGGCAATCACTTCAGCAAGAAGGGTATCTGAGCTACAGGCATTAATGGCAGTACAGCCCTTCCTGATCTTCCATCAAGATAGAGTGTCCATGAGAACAAATCCTACTTTTATGCCTAAGGTGGTCTCCAAAGTATCCTTGAATCAGGCTATCCACCTACCTACATTCTTCCCCAACCCACAGAACAGGGGAGAAAGACTGCTGCATACCTTGGATGTGCATAGACAATTACGCTACTACCTGGACAGGACAAAGAGCAATAGAAAAACTGACCAGCTACTGGTAGCATATGCAACAGGAAAGGAAGGAAAAGCAATTTCAAAACAGACAATCTCTAAGTGGATAGGAAATTGCATTAGATTTTGTTACTCCTACCATGGAAAGAAAACTCCAGAAAACATCAGGCCTCACTCTACAAGGGCTACAGCCACTACCACAGCCTTTCTTCGAGGAGTGGCTACCAAAGACATTTTAGAGGCTGCTACTTGGAGCTCCGTGCATACATTTGCCAAGCATTACAATTTACCTTTATACTCTAGATCCCGAGCAGGTTTTGCCACTGCTGTTTTGCAAGGGATCTTAACTACACCATAATTTCATTTCTCCTCCTCCCCCAGTTTGGCTATGGTATTCTACCCATTTGTAAGGACTGCAGATGCATCCTTGAAGGACATAGTACAGTTTTGTACCTACCATAAATGTAGATGTCCGATAGGAATGCATCTGCAGTCAGGATTACCCACCCTCCTTCCCCTCTGTGGTACTCCTAGGGTATTTGCCCATCTTGTAGCTAGCTGGGGGAATCCATTATGGTGTATTTGTTTGTATATATGTACATACATGCTTATTTTTTTGATTTGCTCTCTACTATTTGGAATCATTTGCATTTATCCAAATTTAGCCTTCCTAGAGGGCACCTGGCATCTGGGGCAAGAAACACTGAGGAAAATGGCGTCGGCTGATGCCTTTATACCCGAATAACTGCAGCTATGACGTCGGATGAAGTGCGACACCAGCCGAGGCCAGACCCAGACTTTGGAATCCGGCCGACCGAAGGGCTGCCTGACGACAGGACAACCCATTTGTAAGGACTGCAGATGCATTCCTATTGGACATCTACATTTATGGTAGGTACAAAACTGTACTTTTTTTTTTGCTAACAACAAACCTAAACTTAACAGATGTCCTTCTGTTCAGTGTTGCAGTATTCTTTGCATATGGGTTGTATTCTGCTACCAACCTGACGTCTGGCTTTTATACAAAAGCTTCAAGCTACTGCCTGTACGTGGGACAGTATAACTTGTGGAATACAAGACACTGCATCCCCATGGATGTTTGACTTTCAGCCCAAAGGCAAGTCACAGATGAGCAGGAAAACATTCTGTATTCTGTCATAGCGAAGTGGAACACTACACATACTTGATTTATTGTTCTTTTTACAGTTAACCAAAGCTTGTAAATGTATTCTGCACATTTAGAGAAGGCAGTGCATTATACTACTAAAGTGGGATGTAGCAGTATTTACCACTAAATAGCATTGTCAGCTCCTGGTGCAGAAACAGGTATCCATTTGCTGCATCTGTGATAAATGCAGATGTTATGAATATTCTGGGTGATGTAGGACAAGGTCTGCCAAATTGTAACCCTTGGGTGTGTGTGTGTCTTTTTTTCTTTTATGTGGGTTTGTTGTTGGCATTCATTGGAATTTGGACATTCTGCAACCAGGCTAATTTGTGGGAATTAGAAAAAGAAACACCTTTGTCAGAATCCATAACTGCTTCCCCAGTGGCATATTGGACATAAACTATGACTAATTCTGGTCTCCATTTTTATGTGCCTTAGTTTCTCAAAAGACTAATTGTACAATTGAGCTTCAGGGCATTTGTCCTGAAGGAAGATGGTAGTAGAAATGTCTGGATGCGCGAATGATCATGTAGCTCATTGTGTCAGAAGCACAGAAAAACAAAACGGCTGCAAATGAAAAGATTGAAAATATAAGATAAGGATAGATCTACGGGTAGTTGAAGACATTGGTAATAGGGAATTAATGATGTGAGGAATTATTACTTTTCTCAAAAGCATAGTAGATTAATGGATTTATTTTATCAAAGCATTAGAGTCTGAAACAGTGCAGTGCTGAAAAGTTGATTGTGGTGTGTAGATTATACACATCAGATGGCAGGAGGTTCATTGGAGGTAGAGATTGGTTTTTTGGAGCTGGAATAATAATCAGTGAGCACATGATGTCCAGATGGTCCAGACATCAGTTTTTATTAATTTTCCATTTAGGTTTAATGGTTCTCTGCAGTATGTTTTGGTCTATTTATTGCTGAGAAGTGTACCCTGGCATACCTGCTTGTACAAAATGATTTCTATAACACTTTCTCATTTTTAACACAGTTCTAAGGGCAGTTCCTGTAGTGTCTGGGAAATAAGTTAGCATTGTTTATGTTAAAGCTTACAAGGATATGTTAACAGGGTACTGGAACAAAATTGTTTGCTTACATATGCTTTTGTCTTATGAAAGTAGTGCAACTGTTGCAGCATGCAGAAATAATCATTTGCCTGCCAAATTTGCCTGTATGGTATTGATATTTTCTTTGCATGTTTGTTGATGGCTTTTTTCCAGTTTGCTTATCAAAACGTGTGTAGCTTCTAGTTATTTGTCCATAACACTCTGGAGTTTAAGAACAGCCATGACTGTATGTAACTTGCAAAGAGGATCAAATTTGCGTTGAATCAGTCTTCTGATGAGCCTTGAAAGCTGCATTGATGTTGATGCATTCTTCTATGTATGTCTAGGATATGCTGTTAATATGCACAATTAGGTGACACAAACCATCTGCTTTTGAGGATATGACTGACCAAATAATACAGCTGATAAAAACCATCTTCTGTTGCCATTCTCCGATTCCTTAGCTCCTTTTAGGAGCATTGAATTCCAAGTTCATTTTGAACCTTCCTTAGTGGTGGCCTATGATTAGGTTCAACCTCTTCACAGTAAGCATTTGGCATTTTTTTTTCTAGCAAGGGGAGTTGCTTCACCTGGAGACTCCAGTCCATGACCATACATGCAGTGCTGTAATGTGTTGAGTACATAAGTTTGCTTCATTCCTTGGTCTGCAAGTCTTTTGTATGCCCCTCACATAGTATAGATGTCATTTCTGTGGCAGCATTAGTAAAGATTACTGCATTCACATGCAGTTTTGGTTTGTCTACTTGATTTTTGCTGAAACACATCTAAATCCTGAGCCAGATGGAAGAGAAGGCTTTTCATGGAACTGCTAGAGGAGTATCCCTTTTAATTGGCTTGTAGAGAGGTGACAGCAGACTGCCTCCTTTGCTGCACACTAGTTAGTATTGCTGTGAGTTTGGCAATAATGGAGAACACTGGACTGAAACAGTGTCTCTGCATGATGGTTGAAGTGTTATGGTAGAAGCATAGTTGTACACATTCACCCTGCTGTTGTAACATTTTAAATCATGATCGCAAAGATACTCTGTCAGCCCAGTGTTCTGCATTGTTGTTGTTCAGTGCGCATTGATGCAAGATGTGTTCCATTAACTTTAACTGAGTTGTTTGTTTTTTAGTTGGTCAAAGTTAGAAGAGATAGGGGTTGTTCCCGTCACTCATTTAGCGCTGCATGTTAGGAAATGTTCAAACTATCAAGTTTGAATGCTGTCAGGCTGCAAGATGTGCATTAGTTGCTGCTTATTCTGCACCTGTTTTCTGGCATATCTGTTATAAGGTGCCATTGCCCCTTTTAGCAGCTAACTAGTTTACGCAAGTGGTTTATTATTCTGAGTATATTAATTGGTCATATACTAAACCTATTTCGTTCAGTGGCTTGTATTTGGAGGATCGGGTTATTGTAGATAGTTTCTGTAGTCATATATGAATATAAATATCTTGCTATCATTTTATTAACTTCACAGTTCCTATTGTTCTCAGTTGCAGCACCAGGCACTTTGGACACTTTATCTGAAGACTTGCTTATAAATTATATATCACACCAGCACTAAAAGTAGTGCTGTTAATTCCCTTCTGTGAGGAAAGGGTAAGTACTTTAAAGACCGTGCATATGTTTATTAGTACAACACAGTAACCTGTATGGTGATGATGGAGAAGACTAGACTGAGAGTAACTTGCGTTCATAATCATAGACGCGAGTTTTTTCTCAGTCCAGTGTTCTCCATTATCTCTTTGAATTAATTCAAACCATTGTGTTAATTTGTTTGTGTCTTTCGGCTTTTTCCCGGTTAGGGGGTCGCCACAACGGAACTCCGGTCTGCTAATGATTGGCAGTTGATTTTTACGTACCGGCTTGTCAGGCCTGACGCACAACCTTCAACGAAGGTACGCCCATTCACGCATGTCTCCACGCAGAAGACGCTCTAGCTAAGAATCGAACCGGTCGGCGTTTTACTGTGAGGCAACAATGCTACCGCAGCACCACCACCGCGGGTCAAACCATTGTGTTAATACTGAAATTAAAATCTTAGGATTAAGTATGTGCAATTGTTTGGTTAGTTTGTCTGAAGCGTTAATACCACTTTTCTTTTATTTTCCTGATAGCCGCACTTGTGTAGCTTCAGGCAGTTTCTGGTTTCTATTTTGTGCTTGATGATGTATTCCAGCCTTTCATTCTTGGGACTTTATTGAACACTAGGCCCCAACTTATGTGCCTCCTTTGGGGATTATGGATGCTGTTATGATTTCTTTCTGTTGTCATCACACCTCCTCAACTAATTACATACTTAATGGTTTATAATAGCCTACCACTTTTTTTTGCATAAGGAAAGTCTTTTCTGACTTTTTTTTCTATTGCATTGCTGGATCTAAGATGTCTGTCCTGCTTGAATTTACTTTAAAGTAGCCTTTAGTATACACTATGGATGCTATTGTCATTTTTTATTGCTGACACTGTTGTTGCTGATGTTGCAGTTGAATGTAGTTGACCACAATTGCTGTATTTCTACCTTTGCCTCCGACTCTTTCCAGCTTGCTGAATCACAACTTAGTTTGTGCTTCATCTCTTTTACCATTGATGCCTTTGCTGCTGTTCATTTTGTGAAAGGGAGGTTTGCCTAAGGTTTTGTTGCCTTTGCAGTATTTTGTATACACCTTGATTCACAAACCGTTGGCTTTTCAAGTTTCCGGATGGCCACACTGAATTCACTTGAAGACCTGATCACCTGTGAGCTCCTATCTTGTTATAGGGCCCAGAGGATAAGTATCAGTGCTGTTTTGTTTGTTCCTTCTTTGTTCATGTGAGGTTTATTGATACTTATTGAGCAGGTCATGTTACTTGGTCCTAGCTGTTGCTCAGGCTCAGAAGTTGGGTTCTGCTACAGTGAATTTTATTGCTAGTGCAAATGTTTTGCACATGAGTTTGTTCAAATGTATGTACGTCATTTCACTATTTCATGTACTTTTGACCTCCTTCGTATTGCACTTTGCTCCATGCCTTCATAAATTTTCAGTTAACATATTTTGTACACTTTGAAGATGTGGTATATTGAAAAAGCCCCTGGATGGAGCACCAAAGGCATTTCAGCATGAGATGATTGGTCATTGTAACTCTTTATTTGTGTTGATGGGCAGGTGCCATCCTGAGGTGAAGTATCTGTTGGGCAAGGCGTCTTTACTATTTGAATGGGATTGTGATGTTACTCACCATTTTGACTGAATGGATTTGAAACACAGTCTAACTGTTTTGAATATGCCATAGGTACAGGTGCAAGCGGTGGGATGTTCTTTGGGTTTCACTGTTGGCAGCCCTGACTTATGGGATTTCTTGCTTGGGAAACCTTTGTTCGCCCCGACTACCAGAGCAAAAAATTGCCTCCTGCTAAGGCTGGTAGACACTCTGCCCTGACATTGATACATTTGAGCATAGAGACAGCTGACGCCATGACATAAGAGGATGTTTTATGGAATCATCTCTCAACCCAGACTCAGTTCTCCCAGTCCCTCAAAAACCAGACAGGTTTTACAGGGTACTGAACTCTCATGAGTTCCTTTACAAAAACCCCAATGCTGACCCAGAGGTCATCACTTCAGGGCCCAAAGGAGTTAAGACTAGTACCTCTAAAACCCCACTACCTACTAACAAAGAAAGCAGGGCCCTTGACAAGCTTGGAAATAAGGTTTACACTTTCTCTACCCTGGCCATGAGGCACTCAGCTGCCAATTCCATATGATTAAATACCAGCAAAGTATCTTGGAAAATATGAGGAAAAAATATCCTCCCTGGAGGGCAAGAACGCCTCCAAGGAACTGTTGGATCTCAGCCATTCCAGTGCCAAGGTTACTAGGCATTCCTTCCACTGCGGATATGATGCCCTGGAGGCATCTACTTGAGCTGCTGTCTCTAGTTCTGTTATCAAAAGACATGCTTGGCTTAGAAGGCAGACAATACCAGAGCAGGTGAAGTCTAAATAAAGTACAAGATGCAACCCTGGGTAAAGGCTCTCTCTTTGGACCTAAGGCTGAGACTGTCTTAAAAGAAATGGAGGATAAAGCTCAATCCATGCAGACTGTTAGACTTCCTCCAAATCCAGCCACCCAGACACAGTAGGAATTTCCCCACTAAGCATTGGTCCTTTCCTTCACAATCTAAGCCAAGTCAGAGAAAAACCCGAAGAGAAACGCCTCATAGCAGCAACAATCCCAAAGAGCAAGGCAGTGATCATCAGGAGTACCCAAGCTGGGGAGTTGGGCCCTAGCAGAGATCTGCAATGACTCAGCCCCTACCCTTTTCCCCCACCCCAAACCCAGAAAATGTAGGAGGAAGACTTTCCCTATTCAAAGAGAACTGGTCCATTATCACCCACAACAGGTGGGTGCTGGAAGCCATCTCAAATGGCTACAGGCTCACTTTCAAAAAGCCATTATGATTCTCTCAGGCCTCCTTAATGTACCACAAAACCAAAGAGCAGAGACCATTTCTCAAATCCTAAATCTATGCATACAGGGCTCTGTGGAGCCAGTACCAAGCCACCAGGTAGGAAAAAGGATTTTACTCCTGGCTATTCTTGGTCCCCAGGAAAGAAGGCTCCAGGCACCCTATTCTGGATAGTCACTTTTAGTTCCCAAATTCGGAATGCTTTCTCTTCAAAAGCTGCTCCACATGATAACCCCTCAGGCTCTAATGGTTACTCTGGACCCGAAAGATGCCTACCTACACATTCCTATAGAACAATCCTGCAGACGTTTTCTACGGTTCAGAGAAGTTACAAATCACTTTCAATTCTCTGCTCTTCCGTTTGGCTTGTCTACTGCTGTCAGGGTCTTCACAAAATATTTGGTGATTCTGTAGAATGAGAAGCATCCAAATTTACCCTTGCCTGGACAACTGCTTCATACAAGCAACAAGTCAGTCAAAGCTACTCAGGGATTTGGTTTCTCCCAGGCAATACTCTCTTCCCTAGGGTTCAACATAAACCTCAACAAATCCAACACAATCCCTACCACCAGGATAGTTTTCCTGGGGGCTCTTCTGGATTCCTCCCTCCAAATGGCATTCCTTCTTCCAGACAAGGCTGCCTTTCTAACCCAGTACTTCAGGCCATTATGCAGAGACTATGCCTTTCAGCCAGGGAATTCCTCAGAACACTGGGCTACATGGCATCTTACATACTGATGATCCTCGAGCCAGGCTTCACATGAGGAAACTTCAGTGGTATCTCAAGAATATCTGGTTTCAACATTCACAGCCCCTGGAGACAGAAATTCAGCAAATTCCCTGCCGTAGGGAGGAACTGGCATGACGAGCATGAACGTGTACACAGAACCAGGGTCTCCCTTTCAAGTTCATCCCTCGGGACCAAATCTTAACCACAGATGTATCCGACACAGCCTGGGGAGCCCATTTATAGCACCTCCTATCTCAGGGCAAATGGGAAGAACAGTTCAGGTACAAATACATAAATTGGAAAGAACTGATGGCAGTACAGAAGGGCTTGATGGTCTTCCAAGGTTACTGGAAACCAGGGATCCTACCTATTAAAAAGGGCAGCACAACAGTCATGTGGTAACTAAACAAATAAGGGGTCACCCACTCATACCCTCTTTACCATCTGGAAGTGCAGATCTGGAAGACAGCAGATGCTATGGGGTTGCAGCTGATGACTCAGTACCTTCCTGGGGCTCAGAACACTTTAGCAGACCACCTTAACAGATACTTGATGGATCCCCACGATTGGCAGCTGCATTGAGAAATCTTTCACAGCATAGCCCAGAAATGGGGATGCCCTCAAGTAATAGGAGAAAAGGGAGCACCTACCAAAGACATTTTTTGGAAGCAGCTACATTGTCATCTGTGTATATCCTTACCAAACACTACCACCTGTCAGCCTTCTCCAGTTTCAGAGCAGGGTTTGCCACTGCCATTTTGCAGAGCATCCTCTCCTTAATACTCCTTCCACCCACTTCACAGCTGTGGGAATCATCCCAAAAGTCAGGACTGCAACAGTGAAAAACGAAGAGCATAGTACAGTTGTGTACACTTACCATAACTGTCGATGTTGGAGTGTATTCTCTGTTGTAGTTTCCTTTTCCTCCTCCTCCATCCCCCTTATTCTCCTTAAAATAACAGCTTGCTCCCTTATCCTCCTGTGCCAGAGGACCCTATGCAGGGTGGCCCTTCAGACACTATTTCCTCTTATTTAACCCCTCACTTAGGGCCTATCTATGGGGCTCCCTACCTTCTAGGGGCAAGAAAAATTGATGTCATGGCATCATCTGGCTCCCTTTATACCCAAATGTACCAACATTAGGGTAGTGTATCCTCCAATTTTAGCAGGAGGGGGAATTTTTTACTCTGGTTGTCAGGCCGACCAAGGGCTTCTGAAGCAGGAAATCCCATAAGTCAGGACTGCAACAGTGAATACACTCAAGCATCTACGTGAATATACTCAAACATATACATTTATGATAAGTGTACACAACTGTACTTTCCAACTTGGCTACCTTCCAACTAGCAATATTAGAAGTTTACAGACTTCTTTTATCAGCTCTTAGTTCAACAGAGTGGTTAGAGTGAGTTCAGCATCTGGACTTATGATGGGTCTCTGTCTTGTCATTTGTTAGGTTTTCTGTGTTATGATGAGTTTTGACTTTACTCATGTTCTTTCCACTGTAACCCAAGGGTAAGGTTATACTCTCTGGTTTTCCAGCTCAGTGTCTCAGGAAATGATGTGGTAGTGGAACCCATTTCTCTGACTACTGCCTCATTTGGTTCTCTGACTTTTCACAAGTTATAGTTTCTCCATCCTGAACTGGTGGGTGCAGACATTTAAATGCTGTAAAGGCTGATCATTTTGCTTGTGCCTTCCACTGTTTCCTATTGGTACCCATTGATGGTGGACCAAATAATTTGCTTAGTACATGTGTGTGTGTATAGTAATTTCTGGGTTTACTTGCTGCCTCTCATTTAGACCTTGTCCAACTTGTCCCTTGATAGCATTGGTGTGATGCTGTACTGTGTTGGGGGGCTTCCACTTTTTGGGGAATTGGATTGCTTATGCATCCGCTTTATTTTAGTGATTCCCTTCCATGCTTAGATGGTGGATCTCCATAGGGTGCTTTTATTTCCTTGCATCAGCCATCTTTACAGCAATTCCTTCTTGCTGCTTTGGTGAGGCATTGGCCTAGTGGGATGATTAAACTTTTGAAGTCCTTTATTTCCAAGGGATGGCCCAAGTGTTGAAGGTGGCTGAAACATTGAAGGTGAAACCTCTGTGTACCCGCCTTGGTGGGCTGGGGTAACTGTTAAGAGAAAAAGTTTTAAAAACATACTGTTATTTGTCTTTTTCCTGTTCTTGCAAAGTGAACATGTTATTTGTTGGGATATGTCTATCAAAGATGGGCCTCATCTGTGAACAAAGTGCAGCATTGCTTATGAACCTGAATGATATCTGTTTTCTGCATTTCAGAATAAAGAGATTTGGTTATAGCTCAGTGAAGCCTGGGATAAGGACGCACGGCCGAGTAAGAGTTAATTTACTAGGGCAGGCTGTGTGTCCTGGAAAATTTGAGCTACCGTTGTTGAATTGAACATTTTGTACTTCTTGAACATTCTGTACTAACTGTGGGTTTGAGGTAATTTGTGATAAACATGTTTTTCCTATATGTTTTTCATAGCCAACTGTCAACGGTCAGAAATGTAACAAAAAGTTGTTTTGCTTGCAGTATAAAAGTTGATGTCAGTAAACAAGTTGATCAGATCAGAGGAGATCAGATCAGTCCAGACCGGACATCTTGGCTAACCTGCTGTGTAATCTGGTTAGCTGCTAATAAAGGAAAATTCATCACCTGAGGCAGATGCGACTTGTTTGAATTTTTTCTTCTGACATTTTGGTCCTTTGGACCGGAAACCAATACGAAGATACGGATCAGACCGACAGAGAGACCGAAACACCTGTGCAGGTGAGGGTTTCTCATCTTAAGATTCCCTTGACTGAAAGCCCTCCGACTGATTTGTCGTTGAAAAGAGGCCGGCCGCTGTCTGATCCCTATCTGAGGGACGGTTTCTGAACGAAAAGGGGAAACGGAGTCTCATCTGGTTCAGATAGGATGAAAAATAAATTTCTTTTAATTTAATTTAATCTTGTCGACAAGGTTTTATTTTTAGTTAAGGATGGGTAGGATTACTTGTTAAGATTATTTTGTTAGGGTTACCCGTTAAGATAGTCCCATTTTATAATAAGCCCTGTAAAATAATTTTGATACAGTCCTAAATACCTGAGGGGAAAAAAAAAAGGGAAGGTAAAATAAGAAATCTAGGGGAAACATGGGTTTGAGTTGCTGCAAGTGTCAGAGTGATGCCTGTTTAAATGTTGATGCTAAGTATATGAAAGGTTTAAACAAAAATAATGTAAAATTTTTGAAAAAGTGAAAGTCGAGATATGATTTTGATGGTACACTGAATAAGAATGCCTGTGCAAAATTGGTTAGAGATTTGAAAAGAGATGCGGGAACTAGAACTAAAAAACAAAGACAATTGGGATTTCCCCAAGCACAAAAATGGTTAGAAGAGGCAAATAAATGAGCTATAAAAGAAAAACAGTGCCAGGAAAAAGAAAAAATAAATCAGAAGGGATCATTGGTGCCAAGTGGAAAAGTAGCTTTATTTTTAGATAAGGAGGATGAGCATACAGTTTGTGCGGTACAAAGGCAGGCAACTGCCCCACCCGTATGGCGAAATTGCTGCTGTTGTACCGGCGGAACCTCCTCAATATCAGTCTGAAGATGTGGGATCTGTACAGCAGGGTGGGTTATTGGCTGCTCAAGGAAATGTTGTTACCCCTCCAACTTACCCGCAAATTCCCGTAGTACCCAAGGTTGCTTTGCAACAGGTAGACCAACCTATGCAGTTAAGGTCGGGACCAGCAGGGCAAGGACGTTGGGCTATTAAACTTTCTGACCACTCAGAAGCCCTTCCCTTAATACAAGTTGCAAACCCACAAGCAGGGGATGTTGGACAAGAGCCAACTATTTTAGTTTATCGTCCCTGGGCTAGAGAGGATATAAAATGAGCTACGGATGGTATTCCTCATCCCAAGGTTAATTTTCAAAAGTTTTCTGAGGACATAGTTGGTATGCGTTTAAGTTATCATCTAAATGGTTTAGAAGTAGAACAAGTAGTGCGACAAATCCTGGGTCCAGATTGGCACTTAGTTTGTGGTACTTGGACATGTAAGGCAGATGACGGCACTACATTAAAGCATAATTCTTGGGTGTTAGACACGAGTCACTGATCTGTTGAAGAGAATTTCTGATAAGTGGTGTCCAAGAGCAGATTGGACAGTAATAAATCAGTGCATCCAAAATGATGATGAATCTGTAGATCACTATATTGTAAGATTGACAGAAGTGTTCAATAACCATTGTGGAATGATGATTCCGCAGGATCAGACTACTGATAGTCCGTACGAACAGCAATTGAAAAACGCTTTTCTTAAAGGTTGTAAGGCTCCGATAAATAGTTTTATAACTAAGCATATGGTTGATCACAGAGCATGTAGACTGCAACCTTTGTTTGAATATGCACGGCATGCTGAGTGACATTTCAATTTAAAAAAGAAAAAGAAAGTACAAGTGTTAGCAGTAGGGGATGATGGTGGTATATTTTTGGTACAGGACCAAAGGGGGCAAGGCGCCGTGGTGGCGTATAAAGACGTGGGGGCCCGAAATGGGACACGTCGTATAAACAGGGTGGACATTCAGAGGAATATGAGGGGAGGTTAAAACGTGGAGAATGTTTTAAATGCGGTAGACGTGGGCACTTTGCTGCTGACTGCGAAGAGTGGCAACATCCCCCACAGCTTACGAACAAAGGCTCCGCATGACTATATGATAGTAAAGGAAGGCGCCAAATTCATTATTGTGATTATTGTAGAGAAGAAGAAAGCAAGAATGATTGTGATGATTGATGAGGCAGACACTCTCTGCGATGAATGTCAGGACACCCAGGAAATTAAAGAAGGGCGGGATTGTGACTGTGAAGTCATAAACCTGGCACATTTGAGTATTGCTATGCATCTGGATCAAAAACCCATGATAGAGTTTTTGGTTGAGGGACAGAAAGTGGAGTTTTTATGTGATTCAGGTGCATCGCGTACACTTTTGGGTCCAGCAGTTCTACCCCTGAACTACGAAACAGATAAGTTTGTCCTTGTGAAAGCGGCAAATGGGAAAATCTATAAGGAACCACTGTCTCATCCTCTATTGTTCACAGATCCGCAAACAAACCAAACTGTTAGGTGTAGGGTAATTATATCGAAAGTTTGTCCAGTTAATTTGCTGGCAAGAGATCTGATGCATTTGTTTGGAATAGCGGCAATTCCCACACCTGAAGGCATTGAGGCGAAAAGGTTAGCAGATGGCTTGGTGGTACAAGGAGTACAAGACTTGTTTTACTGGTATAGCCAGGACTTGATTTCAAACGGGCCGGGGAGGGTTGATACAGATTTGATCAACCTAGCTTTAAGTAAATCTAGGAGCGGGTCACCGCAGGTTGCGGCGCATTTACATTGTACTATGTACTACAGACAGGCCCCTGGTCCGGATAAAGAATTTGAAAAAGAATTCTTTAGGCACAAATGTGCAAGGATAATTTTGAATGATATGTTTTGTGATAAGCAAGGTAATACAGTAGTGACCTGTACTTTGACCAAGGAAATGAGTTCTTTATATCGCTCAGGTTATAGCCCACATATTTCAATTACTAAAGCGGTGGGGACACATTGGGTAGATTTGGCGAAAAAGGTAACAAATTGGGACACTATATCTGAAAGTCAATTGAAGGATCAACAGATCCAGGTACAAAGATTAAATTGGGTGACTTGGGCACAACCAAGTGTGCACCTCAGGGATGACAAAACAGAAATGGCATGACAAATCCTCCTAACTCAAGAGGAAGATAGTGCGTTAAGTGCCTTACCTGTAGATTTATGGTCAAAAGGTAAAGGGGATGTAGGACTGATGAAAACAACAGGTGAAGTTTGTATAACTCCAAAGTCAGATTTTAGACCTTGTAAGCACCAATACCCGCTAAGTAAACAAGCAGAGGAAGGAATTAAGCCAGTCATTGAGCAGCTAAAACAGGTAGGAATTCTTGTTGAATGTCCAGATTCGCACTGCAATATTCCGTTGTTTCCTGTAAAGAAACCGGATGGGTCATGGAGGTTGGTTCAGGATTTACAAGCAGTTAATTCGGCTGTAATCCCAAGAGCACCGGTGGTCCGTGACCCCTATACATTACTTAATGATTTATTACCTCAGCACAGATATTTTTCTGTCATAGATATAAGCAATGCCTTTTTCTCCATACCACTACATAAGGAGAGTAGATTTTGGTTTGCATTCACGTATCAAGGTAAAAGATACACCTACACCAGATTGCCACAGGGCTATTGTGAGAGTCCGACAATATTCGCACAAGAAATGGCTGCGAATTTAGCTCAGTTTGTTCCCCCAGAGGGAAGCCAGGTTCTGTTGTATGTAGATGATATTTTGTTGGCCTCACCCACGCAGGAAAGTTGTAGAAAGGATACCCTTGCCCTTCTTAGTTTTTTAGCTGAGCAAGGACATATAAGGTAAATAAAGAAAAATTACAATTGTGGAAAGCACAAGTAAAGTACTTGGGTTATTTACTTTTGCAGGCAGGTAGACAATTGGAGAACAAAAGAAAACAAGCAATTCTTGAGGCACCTATGCCTACGACTAAGCGGGAGATGATGTCCTTTTTAGGTGTGACTAAGTTTTGTAGAAGTTGGATCCCTAACTATGCTGAGGAAGTAGGGCCATTGACCGCACTGATCTATGATACTCCCATGGCGGCTAAGAATAATATACAGTGGACAAATAAGACAATACAGGCATTTATTAGAATTAAGCAATTGATAGCAGGATCCTCTGTTTTGGGTTTTCCGAACTATTCTAAGCCGTTTGTACAAATGGTTGATTGTAAGGGAGGGTATATGACTTCGGTTCTGGTACAAGTACATGGGGATTAACAGAGGCCGATAGCTTTCTACTCTTCCAGATTAGATCCTGTTGCAAGGGCATTGCCGCATTGTGTTCAAGCTGTAGTTGCGGCCGCTATGGCAGTACAAGCTTCAGCATCATTAGTTTTGTTTCACCCATTACAATTGCGGGTTCCACATTCAGTAGCTACTATACTTTTGCAAGATAAGATAACCTTTTTGTCTCCTAGTCGACATTTGTCGTGTACGACAGTGCTGCTGACAGCCTCATATGACCATAGAAATATGTACTACTCTTAATCCGGCGACACTTTTGCCGACTCCAGAAGAACGTACTCCACACGTTTGTTTAGAGAGCATTCAATGACAAAGTACTTCCCCGACCAGATTTAACGGGTATTCCGTTGATAGATTCTGATCTCGTTTTGTTTGTAGACGGATCAGCAAAGAAAGACACTGTAGGAAAAACACTAGTAGGGTATGCTGTCACCACAGAAATTGAAGTTTTGGAGGCAAAAGTATTGTCAAACATTTATTCTGCACAGGCAGCTGAGTTGGTGGCTTTGACTTGAGCTTGTACCTTAGGGGAGGGTAAAAAAAGTGACAATTTATACAGATAGTCAATATGCTTTCTCCACTGTACATGTTTTCGCTCAACTATGGAAGAATAGGGGAATGGTTACTGTGACAGGCAAACCAATAAATCACAGAGATTTAATTTTACAGTTGTTAGATGCAGTGCAACTACCACTTCAGATAGCGATATGTAAATGTTCCGCACATACCAACAGAAAAGATCCTGTCTCCAGGGGAAATGCCCTTGCTGATATGGCTGCAAAAAAGGCAGCTCAAGAAAATGATTTGCTTTTACATGATAATGATGTGGAGCCCGGACACCTCTTAAAAGTAATGCAAACATTGACGACACAGAAGGAAAAATGTTGTCGGGTAAAATATGGTATCACTCAACAGAGTGGGTTGTATAGGGCATCAGATGGCAAAATGGTATTACCCTCAAACCTTTTTAGGTATGTGACATTGGTTAGCCATGGACCTGCCCATGTAGGAGTACAGACGATTCAAATAGTGTCTAAGGTGTTTTGGTGTAATGGGTTTTCAACTTATGCAAAGCAATTCTGTTTATCTTGTTTATTATGTGCAAAGTATCATGCTCAGGGGGGAGTTAAAAAGTCTCAGCAGGCATTCCCTAGCCCTCCGTATCCATTCCACACACACTGTATGGACTTTATTGAATTGACACCCTCAGAGGGAAAAAGGTTCTGTTTGGTTATTATTGATGCTTTTTCTAAATGGGTAGAAGCTTTTCCAGTGAAGCATCCGAATGCACAAACAGTAGCAAAGCTTTTGACTACAGAAATAATTCCCCGATTTGGCCTACCAAGATGCATTTACAGTGATAATGGGTCTCATTTTGTTAACCAGATTGTTCAGAAATTGGGTCAAGTGTTTCAAATTGATCTCAAAAATCATTGTGCTTACCATCCCCAATCAGCTGGACTGGTGGAAAGACACAACGGTGTCTTGAAGAGAAAGCTCCGCAAACTAATGGCAGAAACACATAGGACATGGACTGCGTGCCTTCCGTTGGCACTCCTGTACATGCGAATCTCACCTTCCTACAAAGGACTTACACCATTTGAACTTTTGTTTGGGAGACCATATTACGTCCCGCAGTGGCAAGGATTGTTGCCAGCGGAACGTGAGGGGGGTGAGGATCTAGCGGATTATATGAAGAAACTGCTAAATGTCAAATCTGTTGTAACCAATGACTCCTTTGCAGATTCCAGAAATGAAACCTTGTTAAGCGTGGCACCCGGGGACTGGGTGTGGATCCGAATTGTGAAGAAAAAGAATTGGTCATCCCCCAGGTGGGAAGGCCCATATCAAGTACTTATCTCGACACCTACGGCTGTAAAGATCGCTGAGAGGACTTCGTGGATTCACATCACCCACTGTAAAAAAAAAAACTCAAGGCTCTTCCTTCTGCCATTGATATTGGTCAAACGCCACCGGACCTCTGAGCGCAAAGTCTGGCTACAAAGGGGGATTAGCCCAATAGGGGTTAGTTCATCTCAAACCCAGTGAAGAAACCAACGGCGCGAGGTAGTCCTTAGGGAGGATGGCCATGTTCAACTGGTACTTGAACTGTCACATGATGATGATTTTGGTGGCGAAAGTAAATATTTCCATACGAGAAGGAACAGTTGCAAGAGAAAAAGGAATGGTGGTGCTGCAAGCGCAAACAAGTGTTACTACTGTGTTTAAGGTGAAACTTTGTGAAGGAATTTTGGACTGTTCTAAATGGAACAATAATAATTTCTTGACTCGTGAAAAATACTTGTGCAATAGAGACTGCACGTCCTGGTCAAGTGTTTGGTGGTCAACAGATGTGAATGGATGGGAAACAAGTGGTGCAGTGATACCAGAGAAAGATAAAAGCAGGCAACAAAGAATAAAAATTGTGCATTTCCAAGGTACCGGAGTAGTTACTATAACCATTGTGTCACCACAAGAAAGTGATTCAGGAGTTTATGGAATCGGAGTGTCTCTTCCAACTAGAACTGATCCTTTGGGGACCCTCCAACTTAAAGTACCAAGCCTTAAGAATGCTACAAATAAAGCAGATTTTGCCTTCACAAAAGAAGAACAATTGTTACTCGAGACGGGATTCATACACCATAATGAATGGTTATCTTGGGTTAGATATAGTACCCGAGAAGCACATCGTGAGAACTGTATTTCTTGTGCTGAAGGTAAACTGCAATTAGCAACAGTCCCATTGATGCAAGATGAAGGTAACCTATTTATTTTATTTTTATTTATTTATTTAAATTTGTTGACCGGGAGTGTTCGACTGGACGTGGGTCCATTTTCAGCGGAGGCCCGGGGAGAAAAGCTCCACAGTAAAATAAACAGACAGTAGGTACATTGGATTACATAGTGATTAACAATTTAACATAGAAATTACTTACAACATATTTACAGATGAAGAACATAGTACATCAGTAAGAACATAGTACATCAGTACTCTTGTCTGTTGAAATTATTCTTCAACAAAACTGAAGATAAATGCAAAGATGAAACTCAGCGTTTTCCGGTCATAAGCAAAGTTGAGAAACCGCCTGCAGCGATTTCCTATCCAGGTTCGTATATGTGCATTTCCAGAGATGGCACAGGGAAAAATTATGGCAATATGGGACAGAACTATTACCAAACTCATAGTTTAGCAGACGTATGATGGTTATGTGGAGACAACAAACACAGATCAAGGCTTACGATTCCCTGGAAGGGAATTTGTGCACTTGTAAAGTTAATTCTGCCATTCTACATTTTCCCAGTTCCAGCAAGCAATTTCGTAAGAGAACTTGAAATAAATCCGAAGTGGTTGAGTAGGAGAAAAAGAGAGGCACCGAAGCAATCTTTCTATAACGGTGTCTACATCGATAGCATTGGCGTACCAAGAGGTGTACCTGATGAATACAAAGCAATAAACCAAATAGCAGCTGGTTTTACATCCATCTTTGTCTGGATTCAACCTAATAAAAATGTGGACTGGATCAACTACATTTACTATAACCAGCAGCATTTTGTGAACTATACCAAAGATGCATTGAAAGGAATTGCTG
The DNA here is from genome assembly GCF_019279795.1 of Protopterus annectens. NCBI lineage: Eukaryota > Metazoa > Chordata > Ceratodontiformes > Protopteridae > Protopterus > Protopterus annectens. The sequence continues at coordinate 318,789,378 of NC_056746.1, forward strand.
AACAACTGGAGGCCACTTCGCAGGTAGCATGGCAGAATCGAATTGCGCTGGATATGCTCCTGGCCAAAGAAGGAGGAGTTTGCAAGATGTTTGGGACTTTCTGTTGTACATATATTCCAAACAACACTCCGCCTGATGGAAGTATCACTCCAGCTTTGAAAGGTTTGGAGATGTTATCCAAAGAATTGGCAAAGAACTCTGGGGTAAATAATCCCTTTACAGATTTTCTACAAGCGTGGTTTGGAAAATGGAGTCATCTCATCGGCAGTTTCCTGGTGTCCGTTGGAGTCGCTGTGGCTATCGTGGTGGTATGTGGTTGTTGTTGTATACCCTGTATCAGAGGTCTTCTACAAAGACTGGTTGATACTGTTGTTACGAAGACGATGTACCAGCTATTGCAACAGACTGGTGAAAGTGAATACATTGAAATGTGACTCTTTGAAGTTTAAAAATTTGTCTTGCCAATGAAGTAATGTATGCAAAGAAAAACTTAGTTTTTACCATATATTGCTGAAATAAAAGACAAATAAAAGTGTTTTCAGGGGGAAATGTTAAGAGAAAAAGTTTTAAAAACGTACTGTTATTAGTCTTTTTCTGTTCTTGCAAAGTGAACATGTTATTTGTTGGGATATGCCTATCAAAGATGGGCCTCATCTGTGAACAAAGTGCAGCATTGCTTATGAACCTGAATGATATCTGTTTTCTGCATTTCAGAATAAAGAGATTTGGTTATAGCTCAGTGAAGCCTGGGATAAGGACGTATGGCCGAGTAAGAGTTAATTTACTAGGGCAGGCTGTGTGTCCTGGAAAATTTGAGCTACCGTTGTTGAATTGAACATTTTGTACTACTTGAACATTCTGTACTAACTGTGGGTTTGAGGTAATTCGTGATAAACATGTTTTTCCTATGTTTTTCATAGCCAACTGTCAACGGTCAGAAATGTAACAAAAAGTTGTTTTGCTTGCAGTATAAAAGCTGATGTCAGTAAACAAGTTGATCAGATCAGAGGAGATCAGATCAGTTCAGACCGGTCATCTTGGTCAACATGCTGTGTAATCTGGTTAGCTGCTAATAAAGGAAAATTCATCACCTGAGGCAGATGCGACTCGTTTGGATTTTTTTTCTAACAGTAACAGGTTGTCCTGACTAAGATTTGTGAGAAGTATGACTTCCAGTTGTGAAAACCTTATTCTCTTGGCTGTAGTTTTCTCTTCCTTGGCTGCAGTTTCATAGAGTTTGCCATGATGCTGTTTCTGGTTCACACTCTGTGATCATTCCTTTTAGATTTGGGGCTTGTGCTTCCACTGGCCATTTGACCTTTTCCTTGAAATGTGTTCAAGAGGCTTGGGCCCAGCATTAGGTGTGGAGGACATTCACACCCAGTTTTCAACTTGGCTGCTGCTTGGTTTGAATGCTGCTGCTTTTTTCAGGCTATCATGGTTTACCTGAGATTGAGGGGTTTTGCTGGTGTCTATCATTTTAACACCTTTATTAAATTATCACTTACAATATAGGCACACATACATTAATGGAAAAGAAAACCATTTGTATTAACATTTTAATTTGAATGCATTATACATTAAATATAGTTTTTTTTTTGACAATTGTCATTCACTCCAACATTACTTAAATTGCTCAATTCCTGCCTTCCCTGAAAAAAAATTCCACCTTGTCCTTAATTGACTGGTCACCAGTTTTGAACTGATCTGACCCTAACGCTGGTGTAGAACTACTCAAATCTATACTGATTGACCTGCGAAACTCCTGCTTCCCAATAAACCAAAAAATATTCAAACCTAAAACTAAAAACTGGTTAACCTATGAGCTTTAAACTCTTCTTCATCTCAGAGACAAAGCATGGAATTCTTGGAAAACACTTCCCGCTAATAAAAATAGAGCTACACACGGTTACATAGCAACCTTGCCAAGCAAGCTATATGCCATCATAAAAATCACTTGATGAACTTTTGTAAAGAGGTTATCTGTCGTACAGGATGGAAGAGCCTTCCCTCCATGAATTCACCATCCTGTCAACATTCTGTCTCTGATTCCTTTTTCATTTCAGCAACCTTCCCAGCCCTTTCTCCTTCCAGTCCCAAACTGCATATGACACTGATACCTCCCTTCCATGCATCCTTACATTCTACATCAAAACTGTCATATCCAAGGACATCTACCCTCTGGTTGAATAGGTTAAACTTGACACCCCCCCCCCCCGGTGCTAACATTCTTCATGCATGGTTTATCTATCCCTGCAGAGATAACATCATAACCCCACTGAAACACTTCTACAGCCTGTGTTTTACTATTAAAGATCATGTGTGATCATTTTTTTGCTTGTACCTGCAGTTCATAGGTTCATACTAGGCTATCTGCCCAAGGGCATTTATAAGCCTAGACCATAGTCATGTGGCTTTCGCCACCCCTTTAGTTTGAATAAAAACTATGCCTATCATTTTTCTGTGCCTCTGTCAAGCAGTGACACTGAAGTAATCCCTGGGGTATATCTGCGATCTCCCATCCATTGGTCAAGATTCCTCTTGAACAAGGCCAGCGAGGTGCTCTGCCTCACATGTACCGGGATTTTGTTCCACAGCATAGGGAGTCTCTGGGTGATGAATCTGTCCCTCCAGCACGTTCTATTTATAACCGTGTCAAGGTTTAAGTCTCCGCCCTTGTGGTTCTGAGGGATCTAGATTTTTGAGGTGAAGCATATTCATCAAATCTGGGTTTGACATGGCCTTACATGTCAGGCACAGGTCACCTCTGAGCAAGCGGTATGAGACTGAATAGAGCTGGAGTTCTTTCAGTCGGGCAGCATAAGACATATTTTTGAGACCCTTTATCCTTTTGGTGAGGAACTTTTGGGGCCTTTCAAGCTGCAGCAGGTGTCTGGTCAGATACATTCGAACGGGCATTGTACTCAATCATAGGTCTAATGAGTGATGAGTACAGGGGACGATGACCTCCTTGATCTAGATGTGAATCCCTTCATGATCAGGTGGGCGATATAGAAGGTTTTCCTAACTACTTTAGCAACATGAGTGTCAACGAAGGCTACTGTCAACTTGGGTCCCCAGATCCCTGATGACTTTTTCTGTGCTCAGTGGATTGCCACCTATATGGTAGCTAGGGGTAACCTTGTTTTTCCCGTAGGGTATGACTATGCATTTTTTGGCGTTTAACTTCAGGCCATGGCTCTGGCACCAGTTATCCGTTTCTGTGAGGCCCTTCTGGAGGATATCTGTGTCAGATGTGTTTTCGACTATGGCGCCCAGTTTGCAGTCATCTGCAAACTTTGTCAGCCATAACCCTCCTGTGTTTGCTTGTACTTCAGAAAAGTAGATGCCGAACAAGAGTGGACCCAGGACTGAGCCTTGTGGGACACCACTTGTGACAGGCTTTGAGTCTGACATGGCTCCAGCAACTCTGACCCTGTGGGTTCTGTCACTTAGCCAGTTTGCAACCCATCTTGTGATGTATGGGTTTACATTCAAGCTGATGAGTTTTTCGATGATACCTGAGTGGGGTATTGTGTCGAAGGCCTTTGCCAGGTCGAGGTAGGCTGTATGGACTGCCTTTCCCTCATCAATGGCCTTGGAGACTGTCTCAAAAAGTCAACCAAGTTTAAGAGGCAGGATCTGCCTTTGACAAAGCCAAACTGGGTTGGATCCAAAGTCTGCAAGTTCCCTATGTCTTTATTTATGAGTTCCATTATGATCCTCTCCATGGCTTTGCAGATAAGGCTTGTCAAGCTAATGGGCGGTAATTTCCAGGGTCTGTGGAGGCACCGCCCTTATGAAGTGGGACCACAGTGCGTGCCACTCCTTGGGTACGTATCCTGAGGTGAGGCTAAGATTAAACAGCTGTCCTAACTGTGGGTTTAATTCCTCGTTGAGTTCATGAAGCACACAGCCGGGACACCATCCGGTCCCATGGATGTTGTGTTTTTGCCTTAGTGAGGGCAGTTCTCACCTGGGCGTTGGAGATGTTTGGGGGCTACAATCCTCTGGAATAGATATCTCTCCTTTTGGGGAGGGGGAGAAGTTTGCACTGAACCTGTCAGCCAGTATGTTAGCAATGTGTGTAGGTTCAGTAATTTTCACATCATTTTGAACTAATTCTGAGCATATCTGGGAGTTTCCTCCTAGGTTTCTAACATAGCTAAAGAAGGCCTTATGATTGTCTTTAGAGTCCTTGGCGATTTTTCTCTCAAAATTTGCCTTGGATGATTTTATGAGAGCTCTTAGTTTTTACTTATAATGATCAAAGGTGTCTTACCTTTCAAGGATTTTGCTCTATCTTGTAGTAGCTTCCTCCTTTTGTTGTAGAGCTTGTTTATGGCTGGGGTCCACCAGACTGGACGCTTGCCTTTGGTACAGAGAGTCTTAGTTTTGTTTGGGATTGCCTGATCCATGCAGTCCTGTAGGTGCTGGTATAAGGCATTTGTAAGTGATTCAGCGGTTTGAGTAATGTTTACCACTGGCTCAGGGGCCTTAAAGGAGACCACACTAGTTTTAGAAGTGTGAAATCGGCTTTTGAGAAGTTTTTCACTGTGGTCTTTTTGTTTCAGGTGGGGGGATGAGGACCTCCAGCGAGATTAGTTTATGATCTGATCTCACCAGTGAGGGGTATACTTCCGGTGTTGAACATTTTGATCCCATGTTCGTGATGATGAGATCAAGTATGTTTTCTCCTCTTGTGGGGATGGTGACTAGTTGTTCCATGGCATTTGAGTTTATGAACTCCAGGAATCTTTGGGTTAGAGTGTTCGGGCTTGAGTAGTGTTTCCAGTCTATATTAGGGTAGTTGAAGTCACCTAGTATGATGGTGTTTGGAGATACATTTATCCCTCCAATGTTTTCAGGAAGGCCATGTGAGGTTCCTGAGTTTGAGAGGGTGGCCTGTAACATGCTACAAATTGCAGAGCAGTCTTGCCTATGGTTAATTGCACCTGGATGGTCTCCGATGCATCGTGCATTGCCACCAACCTTGAGGTGTGGGTGTCCTTTATGAATATGGACACCCCTCCTTCTTGGTGTTGTCCGGATTTTGGGGCGGAACGCATGATATGAGGTGAAACCTGTTAGTGCTGGGGTGCTCTCAGGAGCCTTGAACCAGGTTTCTGTCACAGCACAGACATCGATGTTCTCCATATTGAGAAGGGCCTCGAGTGCGTGCATCTTGAGAGTGAGACTTCTGGCATTGAGCAGCATTACCCTTAGTTTTTTCCTTTTGGTGTTCTAGGGTGGTAGGTTTAGAATTTGAGCCTTGCCTAAAAAGGCACTATGGGGTGGCAAGAGCCTTTGCCAATATCCGGAAGCCCAGGGGTGACAGGTGCAAGCCATCCCTTGTGAAGCAGCGTGGCTTGTCCAGCATGTCATCCCAGGCAGACAGACATTGGATCCCCTTTGAATGACACCAGAATTTAAGCCAATTATTAAAGCTGATCATCTTATCACTGTATTGTGGCATCATTCTAGGTGAAGGTAGGATACTGCTCAAGGTCAGGGTCATACCTGCCTGGGCTACATAATCAGAGAGCTCCTCGATGTCCCTTTTCATGTAGTCCAAGGAGGTGCGTCTCAGGTCGTTGACACCAGCGTGGACAATGACTGAGTCGTACTTGTACCTGCTGTTGAGAGACCTGAGTGCTTGCGTTATGTGGCGGATTCTAGCGCCCGACATGCAGCTTACTGTGACCTTCTCCTTACTCAGTCTGGTGAGCGGGACGTCAGTGTGTCTGACTATGGAATCACCAATGACAAGTGTGTCTGGCATTTTGTTTGGCCTTAAGGGCTGTGACTGTTTGACACTCTGACTGTGTGGTCTATGTGTTGCATGTGTTGGGTCGTGAGGTGGTAGTTGTTTGGGTGTCTGCTTTGGTGGCCTCTGCTGTTTTGGTAAATTTTGATCAGAGCCTCCGAGTATGTCTTTGTGTGAGTATGTGTATGATTTGAAGTTGTGATGGTACCATATGTGACTGGGTATGTATTGTGTGTGGTTACCTTCTCCTCCTGTCTGGTCTTGCCAGTCCTATGTTGAGAGAGCTCAGCCTCCAGTTTGGCCGTATAGTTGCATCTCTCGCATGTATTTGTGTTTTGTGGGAGGAGGAGAGGATTGTCTGTGTACATGAGGCAATTGTAACATTGCCTCAATATTCCCAGGTTCACCAGTTGAGCTGGAGAGGACACTAGCAACTGATCCCTCGACATACTAGAAGTAGTAGATAAAGAGACTTTCAAAGGACTCCGGGGGAAGTGGGTTTTAGGCTGGTGGGGTACTATCTATAATAAGAGTGCTTTATCAAGGTGCAAGTACTGTAGGAGTAAGTGCTAGGCTTTACAGATAGAGAATAGTCTACTTGGGAATCAAGTAGAGATGAACTTTTCATTTATAGGATATGCTGGTTAGATCAGCAGTACAGCTCGAGGAAGGTAGTTCTAAGGGAAACAGAGGAAAGAGACCCAGCCTAGTCTCTCTCTTTCTCTCTCTCTCTCCCAGGATGATAGGATGGTCTCCCACTCTGGAAATCAGTTTACTGGATATTCTGTTACATTTTATTTTTATTTCCTGTATGCAAACATTGGCTCTCCACAGACGTTTGAGGGCAGTACATCCTGTGTTTGCATCATCAAGCTTGTCACTTTGATGATGCAAAGTTGGATTTTTCTTGTGCTAGTAGGCTGGGTCTCTTTCCTCTGTTTTTGTAAGTAAATGTCATGTTAATGTTAAACACGGGCTGAGTCCAGTGCGTATGTTTATTAATGGAACAGGTTTTGCATTAGCCTGCATTTTCCAGGCAAAATTACATATGAACTATGAAACTGCAATATCTAGCATTAGTGTCTGACTGTAATCCTCAGTGTTTTACTAGAAAAACAAAAGTTTTATGAGGGATGGACAAGGTGAAAAAACATGAGGCAATGTCAGGGGCATTCTGCAAAAATCATGGAGAAATGAAATGGTAAGATTGAGTCACATTAGACAAAATCAGAGACCATTAAGAGTTATGGATTTTGTCCTGCACCTGATGTGCTTGCGTGACAGTGAAACAGAAGCAGAATTCATGGAGGCTTGATGACTGGATTAACCAAAAACATGTAGCTAACCTTAAAATTTAAAATTAGACAAGTAAAATTGCCGCAATCTGAAAATCCCCCCCCCCCGTACACCTTTCTCCTCCTTGCTGACTTGTTAACAGACTGCTAACCCTGATGTGATGTCAGCAAGGGAGCAGAATTTCATGTGAAGTAATCAGTGAGGGTGGAGCATATCGCTATGGAGGGCATTTTTTGAAGAGATCTTATTTAAAAAGAAAAGTAAGAATGTAAACATAAATGACGGAAAGCCAAGATAAGCAACTGCTAAGGAAATGACTTTTGAGAACAGATAGGCTGCATTCATTTTGTCAGTTTGCACATGAGCTTTAATATTATGCTTAATTTCTGGAAGAATGCTATCGTAAAACAACTCACTAAGAAACCCAACCCCCTCCAATCCATCAGACTTTCACCCCATTTCTATTTTCCTTACCCTATGAAAGAATCTGGAAAATTACTTTGCAACTCACTCAGTAATCAAGTACCATTTTCTCTCTCAAAATAATCATTACTTTTTATCTGGTTGCAATACATCCACACTTTCTGGACACTCAGTGACAACATTTTTTCTTGGAATGGACAAATGCCTAATTACTGGAGCAATTTTTTATCGCTTTCACCAGAGCTTTTGAGCTTCTTGATCACTCACTCAGTTTTCCTAGACCCATCTCACTGAAGTAGGTATTAGTGATGACACACTGCCCTGGTTCAAAAACTACCTCTCTAACTGGCACTTCTCATTTAATTTCAGTTCATTCATTCATTAGTTGCTCTGCAGAAGGATGCCCCCCCCCCCCAAAGTATCTATTTTGGCACCTCTTCTCTTTTCTATCTACATTAACAAACTTCCTTTTAACTTGTCCCATCTTCCTCTCCTGCTTTATGCTGATGACATGGTCCTATTCCTCTCCAACCATTCTGTCTTGTATCTTGAACTCAGTCTTAAGGCTGTTTTTTATGCCCTAATTCAATGGGTCAGTGAGAAACAGTTACTACAATCATTTTTGGCGCTGGGCAAAAGCTCAGTTCCATCTCCATGCCTCTCAAAATCCTTTATCATCTTAGTAACACTATTGAAACTGTCACTTCATTCAAACATCTAGGAGTTTGGTTTAACCCCCTTCTTAATTTCAAACTCCACCTGGATTTCACACACAACAAATCAACTGTCTCTTAGTCTGGCCTGATAGGATCATCCCTTTTCGACCCAGAACCTGTAGAAATGCCATAGGTTAAAGGTATCTTACTGGCTTATTTAGAATAGCATCTGCCACTAATTGCTGTAGTTTCCCCAAATAAATTTATTGACCGTTCAGTCCATTTCAATGCCATTTGTGGATTCATCACGCTCTCTCTCTTCCCGTAAAATAGAAAACTATTGAAAAAGCGAACTACCTGTGAAACTACGTGCTGACTTTCTGCTCGCTTCCTCTCAACTATTTAAACTTACCAAGAATTGCACCTTTCCTCTACTAGCTTTCAGTCTATTCACAGATGGACCAACATACAGCCTTAGACCATGCTTTCTCAGTCCTTGGTCCCAAACTGTGGGAATTTCTCCCTTTTCCTAAAGGTCATTCCTCTTGTCCCATTTTACATTCACAAGTAAAACTCTAGGAAAATGCAACTGCTATCGCTGTGGTCATGTAACTTAATCTCAAGCTAGGCTTCCCTGCACAGACTGTTTTCTCAGTCCTAGGTCCCAAACTGTGGGAATCTCTCTCTCTCCCCTTTTTTTTTAATAAATCATTCCTTTTACCCCATTTTACATTCACAAATAAAATCTCATTTCAAGACTGCAGGAAAGTGCAACTGCCATCTCTCTGGCCATATAACTTAACCTCTAATTTCCTTCTTCCATCTCATAGTTTGCTTTTACTCTATTTTTGTGATTATTTCAGCATGTGATTCTTTTCCACTCAATATATAATGCATGTATGTATATATACAAACACACACACACACACACACACACACACACGTGTGTGTGTGTGTATATATATATATATATATATATATATATATATATATATACACACACACACACATACATACATGTGTGTGTGTGTATATATATATATATATATATATATATATATATATATATATATATATATATATATATATATATACACACACACACACACATACATACGTGTGTGTGTGTGTGTATATATATATATATATATATATATATATATATATATATATATATATATATATATATATATATATATATATGTGTGTGTGTATGTTTTCACTCATTCTCTAATGTCATTTATCTATTGTCTTTATTCCCTCAAGTCAACTACGATATTCATTTTGTATGTAATATAGGTGTATTTCATGTAACTATTGTGTTTTCCGCAGGTTGAGACTAAAATGGGTCCAGTGGTATCAGAGACCTACCCCAGTTAACAAATTCAAAATAAAATAAATAAATAAACCTCATTCCTCCTCCTGAATATTATTCTGCATATGTCGTTCTCACAGATATCATTTATGTATGTGCAATTTGATCCTTCCTTTTTCTAAACATCTCACCTTCAGTTCTTTAATCTCGTTTACAGTATTCAGTACTTCAATTACAGTTGGTTTAGATTTTGATTTCCATTTTCTAATAATTGTTTTTTGGCAGCCAATAAGGTGTCATCAAGTCTAGGCAGTTCAGATCCTGTGTCCCAGCTCAAAAGAATAATTTGTTACATCCATTTGTTCCCCCACCCCTAACACTTCTGACAGAGTACTCTATGGAATTTTGAAAATTTGCTAACTCGTTACACTCCCATAAAACATGTTCTCAGTTACTTCTTTATTTTCCCATCACACCTCCAGCATTTGCTGTCTACTGGAACAAAAATTCTCTGAAGTCTGCTTGGGTAATGAAGTACCCATGCAGACATTTCCAAGAAAAAAAATGTAAACCTTCTGGACTTCGTTGCATCCTTAGGATATAACAGATGTCCTACCATTGTTTCTTTGCAAATTGGCTTTCCAGAATCTCTCCTGAGTCTTTTACAGCCTTTTCTGATTGATGCTTATTGTTATCATGCAATTTTTTATATACTCTACTACTCAGCAAGTTTTTTAATACGTTTATTGAATTATCACCCGCTACATAGGCAAATTTACACTTATACAAACGTAATCAGATTGTATTAAATTAACTTTAACAAACATTATACTTCACATATATTGTGATATATCATATACCCCTAAGCAGCATTACATAAGTTATTCAGGTCCTGCCACTACTAAGCAATTTCTGTTCTAGACTTGATTAAAAACTCTTTCAGAGCTGGTCTTTCACTTAGTGCTTCCCTAGTCCCTTCTCTTTGCCTGTCCCCAGTTGTGAAGGCAGTCTTTAACCTGCAGTCCAAACTTTTGTTTGGCCTTGGCCTTATCCACTCTATCATCTCTCCCTGTGCAGTTATTTGCTCCTAATACCTTGGTTCCTTTGCCAGTTTTTTCCAGTAAATTCCAGTCCCATCTTATCTGTTTTTCCCCAATGTAGTCATCCTTACTGGCAAAATCTTTAATCATACTTTGACTTAGGAAAGGGGTCCATTCCCTTCATGGTATTAGAAACCCAAAAGACTTGGAGAAATTAGAGAGAGCAAAATCTTTGAATATAAAGATGATAAAATCAGCAAGCAAAGGACAGTAGTATTGCTGGAAATATCCTCAAGTCTTGATGAGTACCTTCACTAGGTGGACCCTGTTTTTACAAAATCTCACCAAGATGACAGAAATATATAGACTGTATTTTATACTATTGTGGATAGAAATAGATTAAAAAAAGACAGCTGGGTGCACAAGTCCCAGGATAAAAAGTGCTCAGTCCTGGTATGCACACTGATGCCTGGACTGGAAAAAAAATAACTGTGTAGAATCCTCAAAACACAGAAACATTCCTACAATGGGGTTAGGCCAGGCTCAGAGGGGGAATGCCAGAAATTCAGGTGATCTAACAGAAGTAAATAAGATGCATTACCACACAGCTAAACTAATAACATAAAGGCTTTCCACAAAAATACAGGGCAATAAGGGAAAGGAAGGGAAAAAATCAAATGCCACCATGGAAGTATCAAATAGAGAAAACTTATAAAGCAACGCACAGTATTAGAATGTACTGTACACTGTTGTGAATAGTAAAAAAGAACTTATGTCTTGCCATAACGTTCCATCTGTGTTGTCGATCTTCATTTATCCTTGGCTGTGGGTTCGGTTCCATATCTCGGAACTGACTCTGCTGTTAATCCAGCTCGCTCCCTCCAGAAACTCTCAAGCTCTACCCAGAATGCTCCTCACAGGATCTCCTCAGATCAAGTTTGCATAAAATAGTGACAGACAGGTGGTAACAGTCTAGAGACCATAACTGTATTCCTAAAAGGGAAAGCCAGTCTTTTGGGAGAGATTTCTTCCACCAAGAAACGGAAGGGCGGGGGGGAATGAGGGTGGGGATGTCAGGGATAAGTGAAGATAGACAACACAAATGGAATGTTATGGTTAAGACATAACTTCTTTATCTGATGCTGTCAATCTTCACTTAATCCTGACTGTGGGACAGAGTCGCCAGCTACCTAAATATTGGGAGGTCTTACGGAAGAATATTCCTGAGCACCATCGAGCCAAATGATGCTCGTCCCCTAGAGACCAGATCCAGCTTGTAATGAGTAACAAAGGTATGCGGGAATGCCCAGGTAGCCACTGCACACATATCATGTATCAAAGCTCTGGAGTGAAAGACTGTAGAAACGGCTATTGCCCTCGTTGAATGTGCTTTAACAGGTCCTGGTAGTTGCACTTTCCTTTTGTTATAAATAAAGGTTATACAGTCTTTAATTAATTTAGCCAGAGTAATGTCAGAAACTGGTTTGCCCATAGTAGCAGAAGAGAAACAACTGATCAAATTTTCTGATTCCCTTTGTTCTGTGAACATAAAAATACAATTGTCTATGCACATGTAGTAAATGCAGAGAATATTCACCCTTGTTTTAGAAATTGGGAAAGAAAACTGGTAGTTGTGTAGTCTGGTTGATACTGGTTTCAGACACTATCTTTGATAGAAAAAAATGGACTTTTTTGCAAGGAAATCCTGTCTTATGGAAAACTATGTAAGGAGAATTGCAAGATAAGGCTTGTAGCTCAGATATCCTCCTGGCAGAAGTAATAGCAATCAAAAAATAAGGTTTTCCAGGATAAATACTTCAAATCGCAGTCTGCAGATGGTTCAAATGAGGAATTAATTGTAGACTGAAGTACCAGATTCAAGTCCTAAGGTGCAGAAGGATCTTTGTATGAGCATAAAAGTTCCTTTTAGAAAAGCTTTGTAAAGTTTGTGGGACATTAGCGTTGTCTTATTTAGACCATTATGAAAATTTGAAATTGCAGCTAGATGCACTGGTATCATCGCGAAAGATGCTCCTACTTCGAAAAGCAACATTCGAAACTCCAGGACCCTGTCGACTGGTGCAGAATATGGATGGAGGTTCCTCTCTGTAGCCCATTTTGAAAATTTTTGCCACTTGCTGATGAAGTACAAATGTCTAATCGAAGGTTTGTGAGGGGCTAGAATAATTTGTTGAACTGGGGAAGTCAGAGTAGAATACCTGGCAATCATTGGAACTGGAAAAGCCACGTAGTGAGCTTGCGATTTTGAAGATTCAGATAAACTAGTCTGTCCGGATGTGACAGTAGATCTGGAGCTGGGTCCAGCATTCAAGGCTTCCAAATTAGATGCGGCCAAAGAAAGGGAAACCATATTTGTTGAGGCCAGAATGGGGCAGTGAGAATTATCCTGTTCTTTGACCTGCTGGCTTTCTTTAGAAATTGTGATATGAGAGGAAGTGGGGAAAAGGCAGACAATAGATCTGGGGCCAGTCGTGAAGGAGTGCATCTCTTGGTGACTCCCCCAGAGGGGGGGAATCAGGTCAAAGTAGCTGCTGCACTTGTTCAGAGGGAAGCAAAGAGAACACAGTAGGGCTTGGCCCCATTGGTTGAATATCCTTTCTGCCACTAAATGATAGAGAGACCACTCCTGAGGCATTAGAATGCTCCTGCTCAGTTTGTCCGCAGTCACACACTAGCTCCCTAGAATGTGAGTTGGAATAAGAAGGTGGTCGGATGAAATCACCTACTGCCATACCCTGTGTGCTTCTCGACAAATGGGGTAAGATCTGGCCCCCCCTTGTTTGTTGATGTACCAGGCTACTGACATGTTCTGTTTGAATTGCAATCGTTCCCAAGGGAACGGTTTCTTGGAATACTTGTAACACTAAAGCATTGCCCTCATCTGTAGAACATTGATGTGCAAACTGGCCTCCAGCTGGGGCCAAGTACCTTGGACAGTCTTTCCCAGATAATGCCCCCTCCCCCACCCTATCTGGGAAGTGTTTGTGGTCACTATGGCTTGAGGTTGAGGAAGATCAAAGGGTCTGCCTAACAGAATTTTGCCGGGAGTGAAGCCACCAATTCTGGTCGGTCTTGCATAAATTGGTGATCATTACCAGATGGGACATGGGTTGATTCAGTAAGAACCATTGGGAAGCCAAGAGCCATTGAAGAATCCACAAGTGATATCTCGCAAGGGGAACTAAAATGATGGAGGCTGGCATTGGTCCTAGAATTTGTAGCAGTAGTCTTGCAGTCTTTTTGCTGTGAGTAATCTGACTGACTTGAGATTTTATTCTTTGAAGTCTCTCTGGGGGAAGAGACGCAATGCTGGTGTCTGTGTAGCATTGGTCCTATGAACTCTTAACTACTGTGTTGGTTCTAGATGGGAGTTTTTGTAGTTTATAGTGATTCTTAGCAAGGAACAAGTTAGCAGAACATAGTTTCTTGCCTGTAACAGTAGATACCTAGTGGATGCGATAATGAGCCAGTCGTCCAGGTAAGGAAACGGACGGAATCCTTGCAGTATGAACTGAGCTGCTACCATTGCCATGCATTTGGTGAACATCCTTGGGGTTGTGGTGAGACCAAAGGGCAGGGCTCTGAACTGATAATGACTGGCTCCCAGCCAGAATTGCAGGAATCTTCTGGAGCACTTGTTCATTTTTTGTGGTGATATGCATCCTAAAGATCTATTGAGCAAATCAAATCATCTTTTCCTAAGAATGGAAGTATAGACTGAACCGTAACCATCAGGAATTTTGTTTGCTGAACTGACTTATTCATTACACTGAGATCCAGAATCTGTCTCCAGTTCCCTGTTTTCTTTGGCACCAAAAAGAATCTGGACTAAACTCTGGATCCTACTTCATCTGGTGGGACTGCTTCGATGAATCTTTTGTCAAGCAGTTTTTGAATTTCTAAGACTGCTGCATCCCTGTGACTGGATGGAACATCTGGGATTTTTTTTGATTGTCTGGGTGTTTGTGAAAATGGAATATTGTAGCTTCTGGTTATAATCCTCTGCACCCAATTGTCTATTGTTATCTTTAGCTAGGCAGATAGGTCCAGAGATAATTATCCCTCAGCTGCCACCAGAGGACAGCAATCGGGCCTCCATTCAGGGGCACTGATAGGAGTTACCAGGGGAAAGATTCCCTGGAACCCTGATTTTGCCAGTCACCTCTGCCTTGAGCACAGCGTCTTCCATTGAAACCCCCCCCCCTCTGTCCCTGGGGGAGGTGTTGCCCCATGAGTCATGGAAAGGTCCTTGGGACTTTTTGAACCAAAGCTTTCCATTTCTCTGGTTTCTAGAGTAAGACTGTAGAGGAGTGGAAAAGTGTACATCCATGGCAGAAAAGGTCTTTCCATCCTTCTCACATCTGGCAAGGATCTCTCCCAAATCTGGAGTCAAAAGGGATGTTCCATCAAAGGGAACATTGATGAAAGAAGACTTGAATGGCTATGCAAATTCACATAAGCACATCCAGGTGTGCCTTCTGATGGCTACGTCGGAATCCACTGCCCTAATCGTCCCTTTGGCTGTGTGTGCAGTGATCCTCATGGACAAATTGCATATTGAATCAAGGATTGCCAGCTGGGAAACTACCTCGTCCTTAACCCCCTCAGCTACTGCTCTTGTCAGAGTATCTGTTAGCTCTTTTATCAGATCTCGTTGAAGTTTTGTGAAATGTGCCATGAAATTCAAGGACCTGAGCATGAATGTAGATGGAGTATATGCACTTCCTGAATCTACCTATTGTCCTAGATTCTTTATTAGGAGGATGGATAGTAGGTAACTCCCTTTTTGGTGGCTGCCGCTACCACTATGACATATATGGTATCCCTTTAGCCCAATGCTGTTGATCCTGAGGAGCTATCTAAATGCGGTCTGGTCTCTTAGGAATTGGCTTGATAGAATCTGGTATCTTCCAAGTCTGCTTGCGCAGTCAGTTTGATCGGATCATCAGCGGTCTGAGAGATCCAGTAGGTAGATGGTCGGGCATGGAAAGCTTCCAGGTATACTGATTCCTCTGAGGAAGGTTGAAGGAAATTCCAGCCCACCCCTCTATTTCAGGATCTCTAGTATGTCTCCAGAGGAGACATCTACCAGGGTTGACCTTGGGGAAGCTTCCCCTTCATATAAATCCATATCTTCTATGCAAGACTCTTCAGGGGAGTTTAAGTTCTTCCTCGTGCACTTCCTCTTCAGAGGTACCCCCTCGATGGGATAGGCCAGAGAGTTGTCTGAAGAGGAAGACAGTGACCACTGTGGTTGGATCCTGAGGCTTCTGTGCCTGCTGTCCCAGAGCAGAGGCTGGAGAAAGCTGTGGGCGAGGGGTAGGTTAGGGCTGCTGGTCTGAAGAACATGGTATTCACTGTAAGCCCGCAGTGGACAAGGCCTTCTCCATGGCCTGGAATGTGGGCCTCCCTGCAGAGGAATGGGAGCGTAGAACTGAAATTGACTCCTTCAGAACCATGGTCCTATACTGCACCAAGGAAGCCACCTCCGAAGCTGGAATCTGGCTAAAGTGTGCCAATGCTGCAAGGAATATGGACAGCTCAGACATCACCAGAGTGGAACCATGCTCCCCAGAACCAGCAACAAAGCTGTGAACCCTGGACATTTCTGGTTCCAAGAGAACCGAAGTGCTCAAGGCTCTGTCCAGCACCAAGACAGCTGAAGCCAGAACTGTGAGCACTGGGAACACCAAAGACTCAGTTGGAGTCAGAGGAGGAACAATAACTGGTGTAGAGATAGGTAAAAATCCAGATCCAGAAAGGCTAGGAAACGTGGAAATGGTTAAACCCCTTGCCGTGAAGAGCCGGTCCAGCAGTCTCAACATATCGGACTCCATGAGGCTTTTGATGGAATGGACCAGAGAGACCGATGGGGACCGGGGTTTCTCCAAGAAAGGACATAGAAGTTTGTCTACCAAAGGGTCAAGTGATGATGAATACCTTGTACGTGTCTTGTCTTCAAATGAGAATTCTTTTGATTCCAAAGTTGGTGGAATGGAGGAAATAGAAGGTTCTGAGGTTGTTTGGTCCAAAACAGTAATGGATGGCAAAACATGTCAGTGCAGAGGTAGGCACTGACAGCACCGATGGTGGATTTAGCTTCCCAGTGAGTCTGCCGGAACTTTGGGGACTGGGGAAGTCTTGACCATTTTGAGTGGTGGTGTTGATAATACCATCTGCACCAGGTTACTCCTCCTCTTAGAACATTCATGTTTGAATGAAGAAGGGAAGCTACCATCCATTTTTGATTTGGCAGAACCAAATATGGCCTTGTCGAAGCTGGATTTAATAAGGCCCTTCAGAATAAGCTTGTTTTTTCTCTCTGAGTGCCCAGTGACTGAAGCCATGACAGATGGCACATTCTTCCTGAAGGTGTACCAGGCCTAAACAATAGATACATAGAGTGCCCATCAGAGTTGGGTAGCTTGCAGTCACACTTCTGGCATCTCTTGAAACCAGAAGTACCTCTGGGTTTTTCAGCCATAGCAAAGGAAAAGAAACGCATGCAGAGAAGTTTAAATGGTTATTTTATGTTTTTTAAACCAAGAGAAAAAGGTTGTACCAACAATGGTACCCTTCTTTTCTATATTTCTTCTTTCCCGTTAGGTAATTCTTTTCATACCAACAATGGTACAAAGAAATTACCTTAAAGTTAATTGACACAGGACGAAATACCATCGATGGTATGAGGGGAAAACACTGCTCGTGTTAAGAAAGGTGGAAATCGAAGAGCTGGGTAGAAGAAGAAAAGACAAGAGCTCACTAATAAGTTTGAAAGAAAAAAAAAAAAAAACAGTTTTGAGGAGTTTTAGCTTGCTCGAGAGCGGGTCGGATAAATGCATCCGGCACTAAAAATGGGAAACGGGGTCTGAGGTTATCCTGTGAGGAGCATTATGGGTAGAGCTAAGCTCGAGTTTTTGGAGGGCGCAAGCAGGAATAACTGCCAAGTCAGTTCCGAGATACGGAACCGAACCCATAGTCAAGGATTAAGTGAAAATTGACAACATCAGATGTAAAATTATCAGCACATGCAGAAAAACTTAGAAGATGTGCCGATAAATATAAAGGATAAATACAGAATAAGCAATTCATTGATGACCCAAAAACGTTTTATAGAGAGTTGGGAAACAAAGCAAAAGGAATGGAAACACCAGAGAAAGAAGAAAGACACATTTTGGAGAAATATCTATGAAGACCCTGTAGAACATAGTAAAGATGCTGAATGGATAGAAGTAGTAAAAGACACAAAAAGATGTTATGTGGTCCTATCTCGCCTACATTCTTTACTCACGGATTCATAGCCGAGAATCGGCTCCAACTCCGCCAACTGATTTCTCCTTATTTCTCTAGCACGAAGTCTCTAATTGGCTGGGCTAACCCGGTATCCCAAGATGCACCTCACCCTAGCCCCAGATCTCATTTGCCGCTCGTAGAGTTAGGACGTGGTCTCGCTTGGCTGTGGCTAAGTACCTTTTTTCAAAACTTTTTATAAGTCTTTAGCAGTCTGTTTCTTGTAAAAAGCTATTTTAATAGCTAGTTTTTCATTGTGAGTGTACTGTGTAAGCGAGTAGTGTTTTTTTTTGTGGTATCCCTCTGATGTTCATCGTGCATACAGCTGCAGTCATAACAGATGAGTTCTCCTGCCGTCAGGCGGGTCCTCGGTCGACCGAATTCCAAAGTCTAGGTCTGGCGTCGGTTGTCGTCACTTCTTCCCTGACATCAGTGCGACAGGGGTATAAAAAAACCAGCCAGTCTTTCTTGCCGCGCGGTGCCTGAAACAGAAGCAGTTCGCAAGTGCCGGTCAGCCAGCTCCTGAGATTACGAAAAATGTGGAAAACCGAAGTCTTCTTAAAAGCTAAGTACCCCGTTGGGGAAACTTTTCTTGCCTCAGACCGATGTCAGACAAAGTTAATAATTGTATTTCTTGTGGGAAGCAAATACCACATAAGGATTTCCATTCCCTCTGTATACCTTGTTTAGGCCCAGACCACGATGTCTCGGTCTGTCACTGTTGTGCTACATTCAACAAACGCACTATTAAGCGTCGGGCGGAGTTCGCCCAGCATTTTTTGGGAAAGCATTTAACTATACCATGTCGTCGGATACTCCGACACCGGTTTTGTCTAAAAAAACACAAAGACAAGGACCGACACTCGAGGTCCGCGGCCTCTACCGACACCATGCCAAAGCCGACTACACGTGGCCCAGTTCTCAGTGAGGCGCCTACGTAGCCCCTGACTACCGACGACACATCTTTGGCAGTGTCTCCTGTCCCCGAGGTCGCAGGCTCCTCTGCCCACACCCCGACTACAGATACCGAAGCCACTCTTGGCGTTGAAACACAGAATGTGGATAGGTCCACCTCCACTCAAGGTGTTTTCAGACCTTCCTCTTCTTTCTCCATCAAGGCTTTCACCAAGTCTAAAGCAACCATGCACCCTAAGAGACCAGTTACACAGGGCCCATCTCCAGGCCCCATGCCTAAGAGACAGATGCTTAAAATGGCTGAGGATTTAATTACTCTAATCAGAGGTTCTCAGCCACCTCGGGACAAAAGGCCCAGAGTGGAGGAAGATTCCCCCTCCTCTGATCAGGGATCCATTATTTCAGAACACTCTGATGATCAGGAACAGGCTTACTCTCCTTTTGAAGACTCTGATGCAGAGGAGTCTATTCCTTCTGCATCCCCCCCCTGAGGATTTCTCATTTGGGGAAACTTTGCATACCTTAAGGGAACACTTTCACTGGGAAGGCCAGGATTATTCAGATTCCAAGAAAAGGCTCAGGGAATTTCTTTTGTTACCCCAGCACAGGCCTCTGGCTATACCTCCTGTCTTGGACATCCTAGATGATGTTTACTCGGTGGCCTGCCTTAACTCGGACTCTCTATCTCCAGTCCCAGTTAAGCCTGACAGGTACTACAGGGTTCCTGACTCACACCAATTTCTTTACAAACGCCATGCTGCTGACCTAGAAACCATCTCACAGGGACCCAAGGGAGTTAAGGCTTCCGTTGCCAAAAATCCATTGCCTTCCGAGAGCGATTCCAGATCCTTAGAAAGGTGGGGAAAAAAGGTATGTACCTCTGCTACCTTAACCATGAGGGCCTTAAACTGTCAGTTTCATATGCTAAAATACCAACAGTTTCTGTTCTCAATTGAAAAGTAAAATGTCACAACCTGAACAACCAGACTTGGAGTTGCAGGATTTGATGCATAGTGCAGAACAAGTGGGTAAACATACCTTACAATGTGGTTTTGATGCTCTAGAGGCCTCATGTAGAGCTGCTGTTACAGGCTCAATCATACGCAGGCATGCTTGGCTCAAGGAACAAACCTTGCCTGATCATGTCAAAGCTAAATTACTAGACGCCCCTCTTCAAAAGGATGTACTATTTGGGGCAAATGCTGAGGAAGTATTACGAAAAATGGAGGAAAAAGCTAAATCAATGCAAGCTGTGAAAGAATTTCTGCAGGTTCAACCACCACGTTTTAGTAGAAATTGGCCTTCCAAAAACTGGTCCTTTCCTGCCACGGACAGACCCCAAAGAGGCAGATACAGGCGCCCGAGGGGCAGAGGACAACCACAAGGATCGTACAGAGGCAGACAATGGCAAGCTCCTACACCAAGAGGTGGTGAGGACAACTCACAATCTTTCAGAAAGCAAACCCAATGACTTTCTCCTTTGCAGGCCAACCAGGTCTCAAATGGCAGCCCCCTTAGGAGGAAAGCTGGCACTATTCTCAAAAAATTGGCATGTTGTCACAAAGGACAAATGGATCCTGGACATTATAAACAGAGGCTACAAATTCCACTTTCATACCCTTCCAAAAATGAGAGGCATGCCAAAACTGCCACACAATCAAAGGGCAGAGGCACAAAAGCAAATTTCAGATCTTATAAACATGAAAGCTATTCAAGAGGTACCTACACACGAACAAGGTCAAGGTTTTTATTCCAGGCTATTTCTGGTGCCAAGCAAGGGAAAAGATTGGAGACCTATTTTGGATCTTTCCATCCTAAACACATTCCTACTTGTACCAAAGTTCAAGATGCTCACTCTACAGCAACTTCTTCCCATGCTGGGCAAGGAGTCTTGGCTGGTAACATTGGACCTCAAGGAGGCATACCTGCATGTCCCAATCAGACAAAATTGCAGAAGATACCTCAGATTTCTTGCAGGTTCAACCCATTATCAATTCTCTGCATTGCTCTTTGGCTTATCTACTGCGCCCAGAGTATTCACGAAATGCCTGGCATCAGTAATTGCCTACTGCAGACTTCAAGGGATACAAATATACCCTTATTTGGATGACTGCCTGATCCAAGCGGACAGCAAGCACATTCTTCTGAAACATCTGGCTTACGTAATAATGTTGTTAAACTCTCTGGGATACACAGTCAACAAAGAGAAATCGAGGCTAATACCCTCTCGAAATATAATTTTCCTGGGTGCCAATTTGGACACAAACACCCAGATGGCCTACCTCACGCCAGAGAAGCAGGGGCAACTAATTCAATACTTCAAAACACTGGCAAAGTGCACCAGGCTGACTGCAAGGAAAATCCTGCAGGCTCTGGGATTCATGGCATCCTGCATCTTGCTAATCCCATGTGCAAAGCTGCATATGAGAAAACTACAATGGTACCTAAAAAAACATATGGTCTCAACACAGCCACAGTTTGGAAACGATAATACCACTACTTCCATGACTGCAAAAGGAATTTCTGTGGTGGGCTCAAGCATGTCAAGCAAACACAGGTCTTCCATTCAGCAAGCCTCAAGCAAATCAAGTCATCACAACAGACGCCTCGGACTACGCCTGGGGGCGCACATGACAGACCGGTGCATTCAGGGCAAATGGTCCCAAAAAGAAAAGCACCTTCACATCAATCAAAAAGAAATGCTAGCAGTAATAAATGCTATTATAGCTTTCAAGGACCTTCTACAACCAGGTCAACTATTGATAAGAGCGGACAACACCACAGTTATGTGGTACATAAACAAGCAGGGAGGAACACATTCCTATCCCCTATGCAGACTGGCCATATCACTTTGGAACATGGCCATGGACTTACAAATGGAACTACAAGCACAGTACTTGCCAGGCAAGGAAAACACGCTGGCAGACAACCTAAGCAGGAATATGACAGATCCACACGAATGGATGTTGCATCCAAAAGTTTTTACAGAAATAATCCAAGAATGGGGAAGGCCAGACATAGGTCTCTTTGCCTCCCACAAAAATCGTCATTTGACAAAATTCTGCTCGAGGACCTTCCACCCAAAGGCCTGGAGAGTGGACGCTCTCTCTTTCAGCTGGACATCAATGACAGTTTATGCCTTCCCGCCTCTTCCTCTGCTGCCCAAAGTCCTATTGAAGACCAGAGCAGACAGACCAAAGATGATCCTCATTGCTCCGGACTGGCCAAGGCAACACTGGTACCCACTCCTGAGGAGCCTGACTCATTCCCCTCCATGGACCCTGCCTCTAATGCCTCTTCTTCTGACTCAGCAGAGCTTCAAAACTCTTCACAGTGAGCTAAAAACACTCAATCTAGCCGCATGGAAGATTCCTTAGGATCACAGCAGGCCCTACTCTCCAAGGAGGTGCAGGATGTCATTTTGGAGGCCAGAAGGCCATCAACTAGAAAAGCTTACTCCGCAAAATGGAAACTTTTTGTGTCTGGAATGAGAAAAAGGGCCATAACCCTGGAAAACTGAATTTACCTCAAATACTACAATATTTGGCTGAACTACTAAGCAGTGGACTTTCGTTCTCCTCCATCAAAATCCATGCCTCAGCCATTTCTGCAGAATACAACACTGATCCTCCTTTATTCTCTCACCCTCTTTTAAGACAGTTCCTCAGAGGGGCTAAGAATTTAAGACCTCCAAGGAAACAACCAATACCTGCTTGGGATCTAAATTTCATTCTGGAAAAACTGACTTTGCCTCCTTTTGAGCCAGCTGCTTCATCAGATTTGCAATATTTGTCCTGGAAAACAGCTTTCCTTCTGGCTATCACTTCAGCTCATAGAGTTTCAGAACTACAGGCCCTCATGGCTGTCCAGCCTTTTATCATCTTCCATCAGGACAGAGTTTCATTACGACCCAACCCTTCCTTTATGCCTAAAGTGGTATCCAGGGTAGCTTTAAATCAGGCCATACATTTACCTACTTTTTATCCCAATCCTCAAAACAAAGGGGAGAGATTACTACATTCCTTGGACATCCACAGGCAACTGCGTTATTATTTGGACAGAACAAAGCCTTTCAGAAAATCATAACAGCTGTTTGTGGCCTATGCGGTAGGAGCTCCAGGAAAGCCAATTTCCAAGCAGACAATCTCAAAATGGATAGCCCACTGCATACGCTTTTGCTATTCTTTTCATGGCAAAACTGTTCCTACAGGCATTAGAACTCACTCCACCAGGGCCACAGCCACCTCTGCAGCCTTCCTCAGAGGAGTTCCTACCAAGGATATCTTGGAAGCAGCCACTTGGAGTTCTGTGCATACCTTCTCCAAACACTACAACCTACCATTATACTCCAAATCTAGAGCAGGCTTTGCCACTGCAGTCTTGCAGGGCATTTTGGCTCCTCCTAGTTCCACCTAGTGCATACCACCCCTTTCTTAGGTTTGGGATTCTACCCATCTGTTATGACTGCAGCTGTATGCACGATGAACATAGTACAGTTTTGTACCTACCATAAATGTAGATGTTCGAGTGCTAATACAGCTGCAGTCCAGGTTTCCCTCCCTCCTTCCCCTCTAGGGGTATTCTTTTATGGTGTATTTGCTTGCAACTACTGTTTTTTGATTATATTGCATTGCATTACTTCATAATTTTATGTATTGCCTTCCTTCTGGGGGCACCTGACGTCTGGGGCAAGAAAAACTGAAGAACATGGCGTCGGCTGGTTCTTTTATACCCCTGTCGCACTGACGTCAGGGAAGAAGCGACGACAGTCGACGCCGGACCTAGACTTTGGAATTCGGCCGACCGAGGACCTGCCTGATGGCAGGAGAACCCATCTGTTATGACTGCAGCTGTATTAGCACTCGAACGAACATCTACATTTATGGTAGGTACAAAACTGTACTTTTTGGCGGGCTAGGCCCGTTTAAATTAGAGGACCTAGTCCTCTCCTGTGTTTGTTTTTGTGTAAACTTGTGTTTTGTTTGGTCAGTAGTTAGATTCCTTGCTGCTCCAAAGAAATGTTTAGAGTTTCCTTGCTTGTTCGTAGTTTGGTTTTTCCCACCTTCCTCTTGTGTCTGTTGTTGGTTGAGTGGGTGCTGTGAACTACTATGTCTAAAGAGCATAAACCCTCTGAGTTTAAAAAATGCTCAAAATGTGGCTACAAGATGTCCATTACAGATGGGCATTCTATCTGCGTTTATTATTGTGGTCCTATTCACCTGCAAGAGTCCTGCAGTTTTTGCCACGCTTTCAGCCCGAGGGTACTGCAGGAAAGAAAAAATAAGTTGATTTTGAAGGGCCTGGCTAAGCCTTCTTTTGAGGAGTCCTTAGACTCTTCTTCTAATACTAAGTCTAAGACTTCCAAGGCCAAGAAAAGGTCTCCGGCTCCATCTGTCTCATCGGAGCCCCTGGAGAAGGTTTAGAAAGTGGATACTGCCTCCTCGGCTCCCTTGTCCTCGGGGCCGCAGGAGGTATATGTTGTACTGGAGTCGACCTCGGCCCCGATGTTATTGGAGCCTATTCGGAGCTGGTCACCCAGTGTTAGGCCTGAGTCTCCGGGTAGGAGATCCCGATCTCCTTCCATTTCCTCCAAATCTTCTAGGCTGTCTAATTTGGATGTGGATAGGGTGGTCCAGAGGCTCCTGCAGTCGCCGGTGGTAGCGAAATTGTTCTCGGCTCTGACCCAGTCTGCTCCAGAGCCAGTCCATATTCTTGTACCGATGATTCCTCCTCCGCGCACCCCTGTGTCGTTGGAGCCGGAGTGCTCCGCACCGAGTGATGTTCTCGTGTCGGCTCCGATACCCCTTGAGAGTTTATTGGAGCCGACGTCGGCTCCAACCATGTCGGTTCGGTACTCGGGTTTCCTCAGTCAGACCCGAGGGGGATACCTCGGGACTCTTGTCTGTTCCAAGCCTCCCTCTTGGTGCATCGGCTCGGGGAACCCCGACTCCGGTTTTGGACTTTGAGACGGGTCAGTCCTCTTGATTCGGGGAGACCTGCCTTCGAGGCCATGAGGAGCGCACTGGCCAGATCATTAGCTACATCACCCGGATCGGTCACTCCTTCCCCCTACACCCCGGCTAGAGCCTCTGATGCCCCCCTATCCATGGATGGCGGAGCCCAAAGGTCTCAAGATACCCCCATGAGTGGTCCCCAACTTTCTGAGGACCCCTCAGTGTCGGTGCCTGAGGAGACCCCTAGAAAGAAGTTGTGCAAGAGGAAGTACATAGACTCCCAGGACGAGTCCCTCACTTCACATATCGACCTTGAGGAGTCAGAGGGGTCCCCTAAGTCGTCCTCCAATGTCTCTCCGACATCTTGGAGATCTTGAGGCAGAGAGGTGACTGGCCGTCCAAGACCCCCCTCTGAGGAGGAGTCGGTATTCCTCAAGGCCTTCGGAGCTCAACCCTCCGCCTCTTGGGTGTCTCCACCCTTCGATGAACTCCTGGACTTGATTTGTCAAAGGGTGTGGGAGACCCCTGATTCCGTGGAACTGGTGCCCAGAGTTCCATATAAGTTTCTTTCTGCTCCCCCGGGGAAAGAGCTCCTGACCTAAGGGGTTTTCGTAGATGCCTTGGTGGTGGCGGCAGCCACTCAGCAGGAAGTTGCAGAGGCTGCTTCTTCCGTCCATCCTCCTAACAAGGAGTCCAGGAGTATGGACCGGTACGGGAAGCGTACCCTGTCTTCAGCGACCTTTACCTTGCGGTAGCTGAATTATCTTTGTCATTTTACTCTGCTCCAGAGAGATCTCCTTAATGAGCTAGGAGACACACTGATGGGTAACATGCCTGAGGCGGTAGCACAGACTGTTAACGCCCAGTTGTCTACCCTTGGTTCCATTGTCAACTCGTCCATGAGGCTCATATCCTATGCAGCCGAAGGGGCGAGTAGGGCAGCTAGCTCAGGTGTAGCTCTCAGAAGGCAAGCCTGGATGTGCCTGTGTCATTTCCCGGAGGCTTTTAAGTCTTCCTTCACTGACTCCCCCTTTGATGGGTCCTCACTCTTCGGGACCAAAGTGAAAGACACCCTCACCAGATGCGAACAGGAGGGGAAGACCCTATCTGCCGTAGGGGCCCGTTTCTCTCTTCCTTCTAGGCCTTACCCCAAGGCTCAGAGAGGAGGGAAAATGTGGTTCAAGAAGTCACAGAAGTCTTTCCCTGCCGCTCAAGGTGAGTCACCCTCCAGAGGCAGAGGAGGGGGAAATTATTCTGGAAGATGCTGTCCTAGAGGCAGAGAAGGCCCCCACAACTCGGGAGACTGCGATTCCTTTCATGGGTCTTCCTTTCAGCGTTCCTGAGGCATTGCTTGACTGTGCTGTTCCGGAGCCAGTCAGGGGGCTGAATTTCGTTGCATCCAGAAGCCTGGGAAAGCATCACCCAGGATCGTTGGGTGCTTCGAATAGTTACCGGAGATCACACTATCCCCTTTTTATCTACACCCCCCCCTCCAGTCAAAAGAATCCCGGACGTTCCACCCAGTCAACAGAATCAAGCAGCACTAGAAGTTTCAAAGCTGCTACAAAAAGGAGTCATCCATCCAGTCCCCTCAGACCATATGGGATCAGGAACTTAGTCAAGACTCTTTTTGGTGCAGAAAAGAACAGGGGAACTGAGGCCCATTCTGGATCTCAGCCGATTGAATCACTACGTTCTGAAGTCCAAGTTCCGAATGGTCACTCTTCAGTCCATTTTTCCCTTGCTGGAAAAAGGAGTATGGATGTGCTCCATCGATCTAAAGGATGCCTACTACCATATCAAGATGGACAAGGCATCCAGGAGTCACTTACACTTCCGGCTGAGAGCCAGTCACTTCCAGTTTCGTGCCCTGCCCTTTGGTCTCACCACAGCCCCCCAGGGGGTTTACCAAGTGTTTGGCAGTGGTGACGGCTCATCTGAGACATCGGGTATTCCAGGTGTTTCCATATCTGGACGACTGTCTTCTCACTGCCCCCACCAGGCATCTCCTCATTCAAGCCAGGGAGGCTACCATTGCACTTTGTCAACAACTAGGAATTACCTTGAACTGGTAAAAGTCTGCCTTGCTGCCCTCACAGCGTGTTGTATTTATAGGCGCAGAGCTAGACTCTATTCAAATGCGGGCCTTTCTGCCACAGGAGAGGATAAGAGTGCTGCAGTCTCAGATTCATGCATTGTTGCCTCTCAAGAGAGTTCAGGCCAGGTTAGTTCTCCAGCTCCTGGGATCCATGGCTGCCACCATCATGCTGGTGCCATTAGCCAGGTTACACATGCGGATCCTACAGTGGATCCTTTCGGCCCAGTGGTCCTTTCAGAAACTTCCTCTTTCCCACTTGATACTTCTCACGGAACGGTGCAAACAGGACCTCTGCTGGTGGCTATGTTCCACCAGTCTGGACAAGGGGAGGAGCTTGATTCCTATGTCTCCAGTGGCCACAGTGACCACGGTCGCCTCCCAGATGGGGTGGGGGGGGGCATTATCTTGGCAGGACGGTCCAAGGCATGTGGCAAGATCACGAGGTACACTTGCACATCAATGTTCTAGAGATGAGAGCGGTGTTACTAGCGTTGTGGGCACTCCAAAGCTCTCTTCCTCTGGGAATGACTGCAATTCACTCGGACAGCATGTCCGTGGTGTGGTACCTGCACAAGCAGGGGGGAACCAAGTCTTACCCCCTCTGCAGAGAGGCCATGCAAGTGTGGCATTAGGCAGTGTCTTCCCAACGGTTTTAAGTGGCAACGCACATTCCGGGAAAGACCAACGTGATAGCGGACAGTTTGAGCAGAGCTATTCTGATGCCTTACGAGTGGTCCCTGAACAACCGAGTGGCAGTTCAAATTTTCAACAGGTGGGGTCAGCCTTGCTGCGATCTCTTCGCCAGCCCTCTCAATGCCAAATGCAGCAAGTACTTCACACTGATCCCCCCACAGGGGGAGTCCCCCAGGGATGCTCTAGTCCATGATTGGCCCTCCGGTCTGATCTATGCTTTCCCTCCATTTCCTTTGTTACCAAGAGTGATTCAGAAAGCCATATCTTTGGGAAGCAGGATGATTCTAATTGCTCCACACTGGCCTCAACAAGTATGGTTCCCTTTTCTTCAGCAGTACGCAGTGGACGGTCCTTGGACCCTGGACCCAGTGCCAGACCTACTGATTCACATGTCAGGACAGCTCCATCCCTCCCTGCGAACCCTCAGGTTGACAGCCTGGCTGCTCCACTTCCATCACTAGTTAGATGACATTCCTTTTCACCTGAGGTGGTCCACATCTTGTCTTCGTCTCATAAGTCTTCCACCAGAAGAATTTATTCCAACAAATGGAAGAGATTCTCCATTTGGGCTCAGGCCCAAGGTTTGGACCCCAGAACTCAGCCCCAGTTCCGTCGGTCTTAGATTTTTTAGCCATGCTTTTCCGACAGGACTCCGCGCCTGCTACCATTAAGGTGCAGCTGGCTGCAATTTCCAATTTTCATACATCTTACGAGCCTTCTCTTATGGGCCATAAACTTTGTAAGGCCTTCTTGAAAGGCACCTGGTTACTTCACCCTCCCGTTTCAGAACCTGTCATGCCATGGGATCTAAACCTTGTGTTACAAACCATCACTTCACCTCCCTTTGAACTGGCTGCCACCTGTGAATTAAAATTTCTATCTTGGAAGACGGCTTTCCTAATAGCCGTTACATCAGCCAGAAGAGTATCAGAGATTCAAGCTTTGTCCATTAAACCTCCGTATTTGACCTTTCATAAGGACAGAGTTTCCCTGAGACTTAACCCGTTCTTCCTTCCAAAGGTGTCATCCACCATTAATCTTCATCAGTCTATTGAGTTACCAGTGTTCTTTCCAAACTTTTCCAATAAAGCAGAGTTTAGATTTCACCAGTTGGATGTGCACAGACAACTAAGATTCTACTTGCACAGGACTTAAGCATATTAGGAAGTCTGATCAACTGTTTGTGTCCTTCTCAGAAAACAGAACAGGTTGTCCTATTTCCAAGAGCACAATTTCTAAATGGATCAAAGATTGTATTTCCTTTATCTATTTGTCAGCAGGCAGAAATTTACCCTTTCCCGTCAAAGCTCATTCTAACAGGGCTGTGTCTACATCAATAGCTTACCATGCCAGGCTTTCAATGGATGACATTTATGCTGTGATCACCTGTGCCTCTCTGCACACCTTTATTACTAATTACAAGTTGGACATGGCTTCTAGGGGCCGGGCTTGCTTTGATTCCACAGTTCTCAGGAGTATTTTCCTATGAGCCGCCCAGGATAGAGGTGCTGGGGACGCTGTCCCGTGAGTAAAGAATGTAGGCGAGATAGGACCACATAACATCAGGTAGTTATGTACCCACCATAACGATCGATGTATGTGGTCCATCTCACCTCACATTCTTACGTACCCTCCCACCTGCCCCCTTCCTATAGGATTTGGAGGAAAATTGTCTCTGAGAACCCTTCAATGTCAGTTGTTTTTTCTTTCCTTTCTGGCTGGAGCTCCTTCCAGTGGCGATTGTGTGGGGGGTGTGACTGGAATGGCTGCAAACTAGATCTGGGGCTAGGGCGAGGTGCATCTTGGGATACCGGGTTAGCCCAGCCAATTAGAGACTTCATGCTAGAGAAATAAGTTGGCCGAGTCGGAGCCGATTCTCGGCTCCGAACCCGTGAGTAAAGAATGTGAGGCGAGATGGACCACATACATCGATCGTTATGGTGAGTACATAACTACCTGTTCAAATGTACAGGACATTGTCAAGGTAGACCATAATTGAGTTAGTCTCTTGGCAGTGATCCAAATCCTTATTAAACACACATGCATGTGGGAGACAGAGTTTCAGCAGCAGTGTCTCCCTGAAGTGTAAAAATCAGCAGCTTGTATACCTTTTAATGTGCTACATCAGCAGTTTGTTAGAACAAAGAAATATCATACAGACCAGTCAGCTTTGGACAAGTTTCAAAACTTACAGCTTCAGTACAGTAATATTCTTGTTACTAGACCATGCAGATTTGTACATAAAAGGTTAGTATTTCCAGAGACAAAACACTTTCCATAAAAGGACAAGTGCACAGACAGCTTCTTAACACATGTTCAGAACTTTTTCATTACTTTACACGTGCCTTTAGTCATGTACTCAGACTGTTTTACAAAACATATGTTCCTGTACATTTCATCCTTTACATATGCCTCTACAATCCCTCATTTCATGCTAAGCATCACCTTTAATTTCTTTCTGTGCATGTGTTCATACATTTCCCCAAAATCTTTCATTACATCATCAGCATTTGTCTCCATTTCTATGTATCCGTAATCAATGTTCTGTGTAGTCAAAGGTACACTTCCATTTTTATCAATAATTACTTGCTGTAATTTCGCAGGAGCTCTTGTAGTTAACAACTTTAAACATAACAGTTAAGTACAAATAATAATGCAAACTATACTGTAGCAATAATGGGGATTAGTATAATAAACTTCAGTATCCCACCTCCCCATCCAGAAAAACAGATTAGTGAGCCAAGCCCACTCTGAACTGCATTTTTTAGCATGCGACAGTTCAGCAACCTTTTGTATAATTTCAAGATGGCTGTCTATTGCATGCTCGTTATCAAATGTACAGCATTCCTTCTGCACGAACACGCATACACCCCCTTTAGAATCAATTACGAAATCGTGCTATTTTATTTTGCAGTACTACAGCTCGCATTGCGGTTAATTCAGTATTGATCAAACTGACACTTTCCAAGGTAGCATTTGTGAGCACCTCCAACTTAGAGATAGTTTATGTAGTTCACATATTGCTTTGGGAGCACCATACCAAGGTAATATGCCTGCCCAAAAATCACATCGTCACCTAGGTCCATATGAGCTAAACCCTTCAATGTCGCATGTGCCTAATCATGGTAATATATCCATGATGCTTCAACCTTTCCCACTGGGTTATTGACAGTTTTAGCTTCCCTCACATTGCGGATCTTTCCTGCTCGGAGGGCATCAGTATGTCGAACAGCAGGAACCAAATAGCCTAAAAAAAACAACTACCTGACCAATTTTCAGGTAACCATTTATAAGCTCTTCTACGACAAATAAAATAGTAGTCTTCAATCAACACTGAAATATTTATAGAAGCAAAAGAATCCCCTACATCTTTTAGCCCGTGAAACATTTTTCTATGGATTACTTTCATTTCCTGTACAAATTGCGTTCTTGTTTGGTTACCAGAAGGACTCTTACTTCTGAATAACTTGCATTACACTGTGAATAGCCATTATAACAACTATATGTTACAGTCATGTTACAAAAACTCCATCCAACTTTTAAGTTTCCATTTCTCTGGAAATAGAGTTCTATTTTGTTTTCTGGGTAACTGAAGCAAAAGTAGTGCTGTTCAGTGTATAGTACAGCAAATTAGTCCAAGTCTCTGTGATGTTCAAAGAGGATGTGGCTATCATCAATCCCCCATACACAGTAGGCATAGAAGTGCAAATCCAACAGTTAGTAACATTAAAAGACGAGGCATAAGTTAGTTTTAAAACCTGGTAAGTGTTAAAGGTTGGATGCCAGGAAGTCGCTCTTTTGATAATGATGATGTCATCACTGACACCAGGCAAATTAGTATAGGTGGAGACAGCAGGAAATAAAAAAAAGCCAAAGTAGTACGAGGACAAAACAGAGAACACATAACCAGTGTCCTTGAGGGAAAGGAGTCCAAGTTGTTGATTTCAGAGGTTGAGGGACACCAAACGGTTTGACTTGAGTAGAAGTAATGGTTACAGAGTCAGTGACCAGAGGCAGTTGATCAGTTGTTTTCATGGTTGACAGGCTTTTTACTCCTGGTACAGTGGGAGATAGGTTCAATAATGTCGTCCTCCTTAAAGGTGAGAGGCTGGTGATTATCTGTTGGAAGTACCTTTCAAACATGTGATATGTGGATCCAGGTCTGTGAGCCTTGCAGGAAAACAGCCAGTGTTGTGGTCAGCAGAACCAGGAATGGGCCCTTCCAATGCAGTTGGAGTGAGTTTCTTCATTGAAAGTATTTGACGTAAACCCAATCACCAGGCTGGATGGATTGCATAGAATCAGGGTCAGGTGGCTGTAAAGATGAAGCAGCAGTCTTGTGGTAGCACTGAAAAAGGGAAACAAGGGTTTGACAATAATGCAACAGAGAGTCATCAGTCAAAGCAGTGTCTATATTTACTGGAGGGGGGAGGCTAGGAGCCGCATGGGATGGCCCATAAGGATCTCATGATGTGAAAATTTCCTGGTAGGACTCACTGCAGAATTAACTGAAAATAATACCAGAGGCATAGCCTCTGGCCATTTCAAACCTGTCTCAGCTGTAAGTTTTGTTAGCCTAGTTTTAATAGTCTGATTAGCCCTGTCAGCAATTCCACAGGCCTGTGGCCTGTAATGGCAATGCAAAGACAACTTCACATTTAACATTGTATAAATATCATCAACAAGCTTAGCAGTAAAATGCGATCCCCTGTCAGATTGTATTTCGCATGGTACACCAAAGCGGGGAATTACTTCAGTCGCTAATTTATCTGCTACCATAGTGGCATCATTCTTTGCACAGGGGAATGCTTCAATCCATCCAGAGAATATATCCACAGTAAGTAGTACATATTTAAATCATGCACACTGTGGGAGTTCTATAAAGTCCCACTGTACCAATGATCCCCATGTCTTTTCAATATGTTGCAGAGGGACAGAAGTAGACTTTGAAATGTTATAAGCCAAACAAACAGAAAACGTCTGAATTAAATGCTGAACAGCCTCATAAAGGTAAGGTGCGTACCAGTCAGGTAATTGCATAATCAAAACATTTTTACCTGTGCCAGCTTGCAGATGATATGCTCGAACCAATTGGTACAGAAAATTTCATGGTGCTACATGTCGGTCATCAGGATGTCACCAGAGATTATCCAGCGACCAAGTGCAGCCATCTTGAATCCACCTTACCCTTTCAAGGTCTTCAGCTACATCCTGAAATTAAAGTACATTAGACAAACAGTAAGCCGTAACAGTATTAAATTCAGTAGTTACAGTCTGTAATGAATGCAATTGTATTGCCTGAACAGGAGGTGTTAATGCAGCCGGTTTTGCTGCCCACTCAGCCAAGTTATTTCCTTTTGTTTCAAATGAAATCAGTTTTATGGGCAGTGCACTTAACAATAGCTGTCTTTCTGGGCAAAAGAAGAGCATTCATTAGTTCTTGCACAAAATAAGAGTTTTTGATTATAGTCCCAGAAGCCATTAAATGGGTCTACTTCATGATGTCAAAAGCCGACAGTATCGAAGCTGATATTCTTGGCACCACAACATTGAAAGTGCAGAACATTGTGCAGGTAAACGGAAATCTCCGTAAGGGTAGATTTCCGTTTACCTCAATGTAGTGCAGTCTCCGAGTTGAAATATTTAAGTAGGGGGGTGGGGAGTGCAGGGGGTCTTGCCCCCCCCCCCGCCTACACTAGTTAGTTTTTATTTTTTTTATTTATTTATTTTTTTAAACGTTATTCGATGTTTTACTGCATTGATCACTAGAGGTCAACCTTTAGTGATTTGATGTAGTAAGATTTCGATAACGTGATATAGATGCCATTAAATACCCTCTCTGCTTTCACAAAGTTCCAAAGTCATGGATAACTTTATGACCATACCTAGAATTGGTAAAGATTGTAACAGTCTTACCTTTAGCCAATTTGCAGGCTTCAGTCAGTGCAGCCAGATGTTCATCGTGTTACCGTGCTGCAGTCATCACACTTGGGTTATCCTGTCGTCAGGCGGTCCCGCAGTTGGCCGGAATTCCAAAGTCTTGGACCGTCGTCGGTTCCTGTCGCCTCTTCCCTGACGTCAGTGCGCCAGGGGTATATATAATGCAACCGACGCCATTTTCTTCAGTCTTTCTTGCCGCGCGGTGCCCAAAGCAGAAGCAGTTCGCAAGTGCCGGTTGGCCGACTCCTGAGATTTTCGAATTCGAATTTCAGACTGAAGTCTTCTATAAAGCTAAGTACCCCGTTGGGGAAACTTTTCTTGCCTCAGACCGATGTCAGAAAAAGTTAACAATTGTATTTCTTGTGGGAAGCAAATACCTCAAGGATTTTCATTCTTATTGCATACCTTGCCTAGAAAAGAAGTCAAAACTAGTACCCTCACAAAAAATGACATTTCTGGGTGCCAGCTAGAATACAACGGCCCAGAGGGCTTATCTTACGCCAGACAAGCAACTACAACTGACTCAATATTTCAAGACAATGGCAACAAAGACCCAATTAACTGCAAGAAAAATTCTGCAGGCTTTGGGCTTCATGGCATCTTGCATAATAATAATACCATTTGCAAAGCTGCATATGAGGAAATTACACTGGTACCTAAAAAGCATATGGTCTCAACACAGCCACAGCTTGGACACAATGATATCTCTCATTTCCTGCCTACAACAGGAATTTCTATGGTGGTCACAGGCATGTCACCTCAACAAGGGTCAGCCTTTCACCTTGCCCCCCAGCCAGGCAAACTATCACAACAGATGCTTCAGACTACGCCTGGGGGGCACACATGGCAGGACAATGCATTCAAGGCCTATGGATTGCAGATCAAAGAAATCTGCACATAAATCAAAAAGAGATGCTAACTGTACAGAAAGCTCAGACAGCCTTCAAGGATCTATTACATCCAGGACAACTTGCAATAAAGACGGACAACACCACAGTAATGTGGTACATAAACAAGGGGGTACACATTCCTACCCTCTATGCAGGCAAGCAATGATCTTATGGAACACAGCTCTGGCCTACCAAGTCCAGTTACAAGCTCAATTCCTGCCAGGACAGAAGAACACATTGGCAGACAACCTCAGCAGAAACATCAAAGATCCCCATGAGTGGAAACTAGATCCACAAATATTTGCAATGATAACTCAAAAATGGGGTCTTCCAAACATAGACCTATTTTGCCAGTCCTCAAAACTACCAACTGACAAAATTTTGTACAAGGACATTTCACCATCAAGCTTGGAAAGTGGACGCTCTCTTTCAGTTGGAAAAACCTGACAGTATATGCCTTCCCTCCATTACCTCTCCTCACAAAGGTTCTTTTGAAAGTCAAAAAGGAGAGACCACGACTGATTCTCATAGCTCCAGACTGGCCACGCCAGCACTGGTATCCGCTATTGAAAAATATGGCCCACAGCCCACCATGGATATTGCCTCAAATACCCCATTTGCTCACACAACAAAACAATCAGATTCTTCACAGCCAGCTCAAAACTTTAAATCTGGCTGCATGGCAAATCAACTAAACATCCAACCAGCTCCTCTTTCACAAGCAGTTCTGGATGTTATTCTGGAAGCCAGGAGGCCAAGCACCAGGAAGGCTTATTCGGACAAATGGAAAAGGTTTTGTGCCTGGAACCAAGCTAAAGGCCAAGACACAATTCAGCCTCACATTCTACAGTATTTAGCTGAGATGTTGCACAAAGGACTTTCCTTTTCCTCAATTAAAATCCATGCTTCAGCTATTTCAGCTCACTACAACACGGATCCACCTTTATTTTCACATCCTCTTCTAAGGCAGTTCCTCAGAGGGGCAAAAAACATTAGACCACACAGGAGAGCTCCTACACCAACATGGGACCTCAACTTTGTTTTGGAAAAACTAATGCTACCTCCCTTTGAACCAGCTTTCTCTACAGATCTTCAGTTCCTATCATGGAAGACTGCCCTGCTGCTAGCAATAACTTCAGCTAGAAGAGTCTCAGAGCTACAGGCATTAATGGCAGTGGAACCTTTCCTCATTTTTCATCAAGACAGAGTTTCTCTATGAACAAATCCTTCCTTTATGCCTAAGGTGGTTTCCAGTGTAGCTTTAAATCAAACCATCCACTTACCCACCTTCTTCCCCAATCCACAGAATAAAGGTGAGAGACTCCTGCATTCCTTGGACATTCACAGGCAGCTTCGTTACTACTTGGACAAAACTAAGGCTTTCAGAAAATCTGACCAGCTCTTTGTATACTATGCTACAGCTTCTCAAGGGAAGGCTATATCAAAGCAAACCATTTCTAAATGGATAGGTCATTGCATACATTTCTGCTATACCCATCATGGGAAACCAGTTCCTGCTACCATTAGATCCCACTCTACCAGGTCAACAGCTACCTCTACAACCTTTCTCAGGGGGGTTCCAACCAAGGAAATTTTAGAAGCTGCAACCTGGAGTTCAGTACACACCTTTACCAAACACCATCACTTACCTCTTTACTCTAAGTCCAGGGCGGGCTTCGCCACTGCAGTTCTGCAGGGCCTTATTGCCTCCACTAACCTTCTATGATACCTCCCCCCTACCTTAGCTTTGGGATTCAACCCAAGTGTGATGACTGCAGCAGGGTAACACGATGAACATAGTACAGTTTTGTACCTGCCATAAATGTAGATGTTAGAGTGTTCACCCTGCTGCAGTCCAGGTTACCCTCCCTCCATCCCCTCTGATCTACTGGCTAAATCTCTTCTATGCCTTACTGATGTATTTGCTTATAGCTGAAGGGATTTTGTGTTTGTGCAGTGGTTACTCCATTTGGTACTAATTCTGACCACCTTTTTGGGGGCACCTGACATCTGGGGCAAGAAAAACTGAAGAAAATGGCGTCGGTTGCATTATGTATACCCCTGGCGCACTGACGTCAGGGAAGAGGCGACGGCAACCAACACCGGACCAAGACTTTGGAATTCCGGCCGACTGCGGGACCGCCTGACGACAGGATAACCCAAGTGTGATGACTGCAGCAGGGTGAACACTCGAACATCTACATTTATGGTAGGTACAAAACTGTACTTTCAGCTGTTTGTGCAGATACTTGTCCTTGCAGGATTCCAGTTAGGAGAAAAGTATCAATAGTACATAAAAATGATGCAACTTGCTTGGCCACCTTCTCTCTGCAGACACGAACCATCTATGAAGAGTATTAAGTCAGGGTTCTCCAGTGGCGTATCCCGTAGATCACTTCAAGGAGAAAGCATAAGGTTAACAGCAGAAAGACAGTCACGTGTTTCAGTTTTCTAAGCAGTAGGTATAAGAGATGCCAAATTTAATGGAGGACATTGTATAATTTTTAGGGATGGGTTATTCAGTAATGCCAGTTCATATTTAGTGAGGCTTGCAGCTGAGAGATGCTGTGTTTTTGATTTTAATAGAAGAGATTTGACTGCGTGTGGAACAACTAGAAAGGTATTGTGGCCAAGAGTCAGGGATGAAGCCATGTTATGGAGGCGTGCTGCACCAACTACTACACACAGACAAGGAGGTAAGGCAGCTTCTACTGGATCAAATGTGGCACTATAATAGGCACCCGGGCGGAACCTGCCAGTTCTTCATCGTGCCAACAGCCCAAGGGCTACCTTGTTTCTTTCACATCAAAAAATATAAAATTCCTTTATAGTCTGGCAATCTTAATGCTGGAGGGTTGGATAGGAGGGTCTTGAGCTGACAGAAGGCTTGTTCATGCTTTTTGTTGCATGGGAGATGTTCAGGAACATTTTTCTTTGAGTTCTAAGAGAGACTTAATGACTTCTGCATAGTTTACTATCCACTGCCTACATTAACCAGTAAGGCCAAGAAAAGAGCAGAGTTGTTTTAAAGTAGTTGGATGGGGAATAGACTGAATAGCTGATACTCTGGAAGGAAGCACTTGCCTAGAGTTAGCAGAAATAAGACAAACCGAGATACTGAACCTGGGGTTTCCATAACTGCAATTTTGCTTTGCTCACTTTAAATCCTAGTGTAGCCAATTTCTGGAGTAAAAAAGAGCATATCTGTTTTACAAGCTTCGAGAGAAGAGGAGGCAGGCAACATCTACATACTGTATCAAACTAGACCCACAAGGTAATATCACCTTATTTAATTGTCTCATTTCTCAAGAGAAAAGAGTCGGAGACTCTACATAACCCTGTAGTAACCTAGTCCAAATGTATTATTGGCCCTGATAGATGAAAGCAAAGAGATATTGACTGTCAGGGTGCAACGCGATAGAAAAGAAACCGGATGAAGTATCTGTTACTGAGGAAATGGTGGCAGACGGCGGTATGGAGCCAAGAATAGTAGCAGGGTTGAGAACTACTGGAAAAGCTGGTACTACAACTGCACTGACAGCCCGAAGATCCTGTACAAAACGGTAAGTATCGTTACCTGGTTTCTTTACTGGTAAAATCAGAGTGTTGCAGGGACTAGTGATAAGTACTATTATACCCTGCTGCAGAAATGCCTGGATTACAAGCTTGATTTCCTTGTTCAGCTTCTGCTGATAAAGGATACTGGTTTACTCTCGGTAATGGCTCATTTTGCTTTACCATATAACAGGTTCTGCATCAACAATGCAGCCGCCATCATTGTGTGTAGTCCAAAGTTGCGGACGTAGCTTATTTAAAAGATGAAAATCCTCCTCTATAGTAGAGTGTTCTGTAACTGAAAGGAGTGAGAAAAGGGCATCTTCATACAGCAAAGGGGGTATCTAACAAGAAATGATTTTCAGGGACATCTAAAAAGACTCTCTCCGGAGTACAGAAAATAGTACAGTGAAATTTTACATAGTAAATGTCGTCCCAATAGGTTTAGTGAAGCTGAGATTCTGATTAGAAAAGCGTGCTCAGCTGTTAAGGGACCAAGGATAACATGTCTGTAAGAGGATAGTCAGATACTCCAATTCCTTTAATAGAATTAGAAGAAAGAAGTAAAGAGGTGGCTGTTGAAGCAGTAATCATAGATAGTGTCACACCTGTGTCTATAAGGAAAGGAATAGACGAAGCCTGTACTTTTAAAAGCACATAGGGTCCTGACTGTTGGGACTGGAGGCTTCTCTATTGGCTAGCTTGCCAAGTTGGTGCTTTCCACTGAGTAGTGATGACAGGGAGCTGTGGCTGCTGCAACGAAGGGGCTGCAGACTAAAATGCTGGTTGTTGTGTGCCCTGACTGATGTTAGGTGGTTGCCATGTCTGAGACACTGGTTGCATATAAGGGCAGTTTTGTCTCTAATGGCCTGTTTGACCACAATTAAAGCATGAATTTAGGCTTTGTTGTTGGAGTCCCTGATTTACAGGGAATCTCTACTGCTGTGGGGCAGAGAAGCGAGGTTGCTGGTTCATATTTCGTCTTCTCCTATTGTTACAGGAACGTTGTTTATGCTGTTGCATAAGTGAAGTTAGTACTTGCAGTTGCGCCTGCTCTTGTTGCTCTTTTTGTTCTCGTTTTTTCCTCTCTAAAATGTCGGCCAAATATTGCAACTGAGTGACTAGCTCATATAAACCCAGGCTTGGACAATTCAAGCAGACCTTTTTAAGTTGATCTCTAATGGGCGGTAGTAATCCTTCCACAAAAGCAGCTGAAAGCCCACTAGCAATGGGGCCATCAGTCACCTCCGGATAACCGGAGTATGCCTCAAAGGTGTTAGTCATATGTTTTAAATATGCAGCAATAGTGTCCCCTTCTCTCTGCATGACTGCCTTAATTCTGGACCAGTTAGGGACTGGTGGGCAGAACAAGTGATAGCCTGCAAAATTTTGTCACGAGTATCAGAAAAATTTTTATCTGTATGCTGTGGAATCTGAGCTGGTACACCTGCGTGATCCCAAACACGCTTTAATAGGTTTGGTGGGAAAGCATATTCTAAGACTGCTCTGCTTTCTTCAACCTTAGGATTATGTAATTTAACATGTCCAGCTAATATTTTGGGAAATTTAGCAGGATTTTGTCTGATTGTAAGCAGTGTTTATACTGTAGCTTGAAAATCTACAGCTGACCAGGCTCTAACCACTTGCATGGTCAGGGCTGCATTGTCCACCATTCTATACATGAGATTAGAGACCTGTCATAATGGATGCAGATGGGATTGGGGGACAACAAGGCTCATCATCGTCCAAAGATGAATCAGATGAGGAATCTGAAGACTCTCTATTAAACATATTGGGTCCAAAATACCCATCTATAGTTATGGGGAACTGTTTGGCCAATTGTCTGGTAAAGCGTCGTTTTTTGTTTTCCATGTATTTTCCTCACTTCCCATAACCCTATGGGAGTAGGCTGTGGTTGTTGTGATCCATCTGTAGTAGAAGTAGGGGATTCTTCTGGGATTGCTACTGTTACAGGTGTTTCCTGTATTTTGTCCTTATTCTTATTCTTATTTTTCTTTTTCTTTGAGCTCGAGGGTTGTTCTACTCGCCCCAAAAGACATTGGATCATTTGGACAGGAAAACAAGAAAAATGCTTCACACTTATCAAATGGTATGTAAAAATCGGTGTACATCAAGATTATATATTCCTCATCCTGAAGGAGGTATGAGCCTCTTTAATATAAATGACATATATAGATCACCATATCTGCTGACGTCATCACATCCAAACATAGTGAAGGTTTTAAAACAAGTCTAAGATGACTTCCCTGTTTAGTTTAGCAGTAGCATATCAGTGTCAAGCGGGAACAGAAATCAAACCATAAGTAGAAATCAGGCAGCAACTGAATGTGTCAAAAAAACAAAAGAATATAAGGATAGAGATCAGATGAGAACACAGGAAATGTGGAAAAGGCATAAATATAGTTGCAAGTACAGAAAACTCCTGAAACAACCTCATGTCAATCAGAATCTGATGCAGGAATGGTTCAGGAGAGGAATATTTAAAACAATAGGCGAAAGGTATTAGTGGCTTAGGGTAGTGGACTATGTTCACGTTGGTTTACAAAGTCCATTGAGCATGTGGTAGAAGCAGACAAATGTAGGTTCTGTAAAACAGAACAGGAAACAGTCACGCGTCTTGTGGCAGAGGGCCTGTATACTGAAAGGCATAATAATGTGACAAGACAGTTGCATTGGGGATTTTGCAAACATTACAGTATTGAATAAACTGAGAAGTATTGGAAACATGAGCCACAAAACGGTGTAGAGAATGTTTATATCACATAGGATCACTTATTACCAACATACAGTAGTATATGAAAAGAAGACAAAAGTAGCATTGATCATTAAAATTGCTACATTCAGTGATTAATGTTGTATGTACAGAGAGACTCCGTTGTAAAAAAACAGGATTTGTAGGCAGAAACGAGGACAATTGGAAAGAAGGATACCCAGGCAGTTCCAATAGTAGTAGGAACACTCTGTCTCATAAAAAAGAATTTAGTCATATTTAGAAATGCTACTGATACATATGACTGTATGAATTGCAGAAGGAGTCAGTTTTGGACATATTGTGGGAGCTACAAAGAGCACTTTTGGCTAACATCAAATATTAAAACAGTACTACATTCCCGTCATGGAATTAGAAACCCAAAAGACTTGGAGAAATTAAGCCAAGTAAAATCTCCTTTCCCATATTGTCTTAGTTTTTTTTTTAGAATGCTTTGTGCTAATGTATGAATGTAATATTTTGCATGGTAGTTGCTCTTAAGGATCTGCATCCAAAATCCTGCTCTCCCTATTTCACTTCCCCTATTTCGTCATCCCTCTCCACTTTAATTTATAACCTTCTGCTTGTGTTATGTATATGAGCCCCAGTTGCACAGCTCTAAAATATTCATTCAAGTAATCCTTAACCACCTTGTTCTATGGGTCGAATCATCTTCTCCCCCTTTTCCTCTAATTACATTCCTTATTTACTAATTATTGTCTAATCATTGTTCATAACATTTACTCCGGTTGATGAAAATATGCTTGACGTGTATATACAGCTTAACATTTTCACTATTTGTATGTTTAATAAACATATACATAATGAAAAGCTTCCAGCTTTTATATATTTTATTCTGTTCCCATCCTTAGTTGCCATACACAATCCTTTTTTAATCCATACACCTAAATACTTCATCGTGTCGTGTCCCCCCATAAATAAGGGAATTGCTGAACCAATTCATATGCAAATACATAATTGACTGATATAGCCTTTGTTATGAAACAGATTTCAAACTGAGTCAGAATGTTTCACAACACCAATGTGTCTTTTTCTAGATTTATGAAGTACAAAATATCACCTGCAAATAAAGATAACTATTCTTGATTACTATACCACTACAGTTGTCATTAAATTTAATGGCTCTAGCTATAAAGCAAATAATAAAGGGGAAAGAAAATAACTATGCTTGGTTCCTCTGTTCAAACACAGCTTGTCAGAAAGGAAAACCCTGCTTTAATTCTTATCTTCGACCTTTCATATATTCTGCTAATTAACCATGTTATTCTATCAAATAATGCATATGCTTTTATTGCCGTACTCATGAAGTCATACTTGACCCTAACATATGCTTTCTGTGCATCAAGGCCCAGCAAGAATAGCAGTATTTTCTTGCATTTTGCTTCCCTCTGAATCAGTATTCTTATGTTAATGTTGTCAATGCTTACCTCCCCTCAACAAAACCACATTGATCCATTTTCTGTCATCTTTGTCTGTCTCTTAGCTAGTGTAGACATGAACACTTTATAATCATGTTTTAAAATTGAAATCCGTCTGAAGTTAGGTTTGAAGTGACTTTGTCCTCTTTGGTTAATACAGCTACCACAGCTTTCTTTCAAGATGCTGGTGCTTTCCCTCCCATACGAATACTGTTATACAAAGCCTTCCAAATCTTTATCACTTTATTCCTTCCTAACTTCACAGGAATATCATCTGTTCCTGTAGATTTCTCTGATGATTGAGTATACATCACTGTTTCTGTCTCATCTCTTCTTTATTAGCTGTTAACTGTTGAGACTCACCTTATAGGTTCATAGATGAATACTAGACTAACTGCCCTGAAGAGCCATTTTAAGCCTAGCCAATAACCGAAGGTGAGAATCAAACCCTGTACCTTTTGCCTATGAGGGAAAGACTTCAACAAATCTTACTCTACCTTGGCATAATTAAGATTTCCATGCATATTTCTATTTGTTCCTTTTCTTGGTTTCCACATTCCCATCCATTGTACAAATTTTCATAAAATGTCCAAAATTTCAGCTTACAGCTGTAGGATCTATGGCCATTTTTATTATCATATGCTCCCTTGGAGACATGCGTGAATGGGCGTACCTTCGTTGAAGGTTGTGCGTCAGGGCTGGTAACTCGGCATGTAAAAATCAACTACCAATCATTAGCGGACCGGAGTTCTGCTGTGGCGACCCCTAACTGGGAAAAGCCGAAAGACGCAACAACAACATGCTCCCTAAGTTTGGCAACAACCCTTTCTATTTTTTGTTGCCTAAGTCATTGTGTTAATAATTTTTGTGCTCTGGAGTTATAAAAAAAGTTTCTTTACTGCACCATTTCTAAACTCATGCATGTTATCTAAATACTCTGTTTAGCTTTCTGCAGTCTCTCCTTAACTTGTTCTGTGAGATTCCTCTTATTCTGAAATACTTTAGTCTTTGTTATCCCCTTTATATAATTCTTATTACTTCTTTCCCATATCTGTTTCTCTTTTAGTTTTGCTCTATATTTAAACTCCATTTTCATTTTATACTACTCACTAGCTATCCCTGAAGAAATGTCTATCTTCCTTAATAACTCTTGAATAATGTCCACTACCCATTCCTTAAATTTCCCTCCTTTTTAACAGGTAACTAGGAATGTGCCATTGTCTCATTTTTTTTTACTTCATTACCATTCATATTTGTCTTGGTCTTTATAGTTTTATGTTCTGAAATGGTTACTAGATGTGTGTCAAAGCTTTTAATTAAATGCACATGCTCCTGTGAAATATAATTTCTGTCCAAAAACAAAAAAAACGAGCAAAGGGTAAAATAAATTAACTGACTAAAACAACAAATTCACCCTTTCCAGTCCAACCAAAGCTGACCGCAGTTGCCATATAACACCAAAATACAAGGAGACAGGGTAAGCGCTTTTGTTCCTTTAATAAAGAATTTCTGCATGTATTTTGGTGTTATTTGGCAACTGCGATCAGCTTTGGTTGGACTGGAAAGGGTGAATAATTTTTGTCCAGTCGATCCCAGTTATTGTACCTTGAAGAATACTATGTAAATTATATCTTGAGTTCCTCCTACTGAATTCATGTTTTCCATATAGTCTTATAATATTTTGTCAGAAGTCTGCCTTCTTTTTTTTTTTTTATTTCCTCCTTCTAGATCCCCCTCCATCCTCATTATTAGAAATCAAGTTCAAGTCTTCCCAGTCATAAATAATATCTATTGCACATTTTTCTGGTATATTTTTTTGAGTTATGGTGGCTCTGATATGAATTTTGAACAACTGCACGTGTCAGGTGCTAGTTTTCTGTCCCTGTATTGTGGACACCGTGCCTTCATATCCTGATTGTTTTTTCCCTATATGTAGCCTTCCTATCACTGTTGACATTCGTGGTGAATGGGTGAGAACTTGCCTGGTCTTCTCTTTTGATCCTTTGTACTGTATTGTAGTTTATTAGCCCTTCTTGGCATGGCGAATAATTTCCTGGGCCTTTCTTTTTTACATCCTGGCATGTGGACCATAGTGCAGCCTTGTCAAGCTAGGAGATACCATGTTGTTCCTCCTTGAAGGGAGTGATTGGTTGTCCAGACCACTTATTTACTGTTGGAGTACATTCTCTTTACATTTCTTATTTGTGCAGGAGAGAACATGATTTCTGCAGTGGCTCTGGAGAAAGATAATTCTGGAGATCAGCACTGCCATTGTCTAAATGAGTTCATGGTCCTCTTCTGCTCCCAATGGCTCACCAAACAGGGGTGAAGGTGATGATTTTTCCTCTTAGACACTGTTATAAGATTCACATCTGTTTATCTCTCACTCACTGATTTCATTGTTTCCAAATCTCATCATAAGAGTTTGATGACATAGCTAACTTTCCTCGTCAATGCATCTTGGTGGCTGAGTGAGGCACTGATTTTGTCCTTCAAGCATATAAATGCTAGTAAAACCAAGAAGAGTTCCCAAGCATGTCCCCTTTTTCTGATGGCAGTTTTCATCACCTTGTACCCTAACCCCTAGTCTTTGCTCTGATCCTTCCACTTTGCTAGTTGAGTGAGACGGTGAGTGGATTTAGGGATACTTGGTGGTTTACTGATTGGGTTCCAAGTGAAAGTGGCTCTCAGTTTGTATGGAACTGTATCCTGTGCCAACCTAGCCAGTTAGTTTCTGCTGTTTTTGATGTCTTGGATATGTGTACGTTTGAGCCTCAGTTTTCCCACCAGGATTCCCACAGTATTCTGTCAGTTGTTCTTGATGGAGGGCTAGTCAAGCAGTTGGGAGTACTGCCTTTTTAAGCCACTTTGAGAAAACTTTCCCTCTGAGTACCTGGACCTCTTGTTTATTA
Source organism: Protopterus annectens (assembly GCF_019279795.1). Lineage (NCBI taxonomy): Eukaryota > Metazoa > Chordata > Ceratodontiformes > Protopteridae > Protopterus > Protopterus annectens. The sequence continues at coordinate 318,834,352 of NC_056746.1, forward strand.
GGCTTACCTGCCTGATTTTGGGTCTAGATGTCCAATGGTCTTCATCTGTAGGCTGAAACTTTCTCTCTGGTAGCTCCAGCTCTGACATGGGTTTCCAAAATTTCAAGCTTGCAGAAGTGAGGATTACGTTCTCCTTCCTTAATCCCACTTATCCTGAGAAGTGTATTGACTGTGTCCCTGAGCTGGTTATTTCTTCTCCCCATGTCTTCAAGGGGCAGAATCTGGGTGAGAAAGAGAAATAAAGTTGACCGTTCACTCCTGAAGAATACAGTCTTCCCAAGGTTTCTCTGAAGTAGCTATGCTGGTTGTTTGATAGACTGATGACTTGACTGCTAGTTTCACTTCTTAGTGTATTCATATCTGTGTTATATACTTCACTGGACTCTTATGCTCTCCTTTCTTAGATCACTGTTGCAATATTCCAAACTGTTGGGTTGTCTTGCCAATAACCTCAGCTTCCTTCTGTGGTACCAAAACCGAAACTTTCCATGGAGCCTTACATCGGGAGTAAGAGTACATAAGTGGACATGTGAGTGTAAATCCTCAGGCTGTCTTCGCCTCCAGTCCAAATGCAGGTCTTGTACCCATCAATATTTTCTGCTTGTGGTCCTTGATACCATTGGCCTTCACTGGTTCGGATACGTGCCCGTTGGGGGACCTTCCTTATTTTTTCTGTTGCATTGCTGTTTGTTGCTTTATTAGATGTCAGCTAGGAAGGGAAAGTGAGATTGTGGTAGGTAGGTTCCCTACTAGGATCTCCACTCCCAGTGTGTTTTATGCTCAGGTGCAAAGCACAACTACAGAAATTGTGTATTGTGTCAGTCCTTTGTTCCAAAGACATCAAGTACATGACGTTTTGCTGTCAATTCCTATTTGGAAACTCACCTCCTTAAGTGCCTCACCCAAACAAAGATGGCAGACCCTTCTACCCCTGCCGTCCTACCCATTCAAAAGAAAAAGTTTGAGGGCTAGGCCTGATAGAACTGTCCAGTTAGTCTTTGACATTTCCTGCAGAGGTTTCAAAACTATAGGTATACCTGACGTACTCAGACTCCCACAACTGCCACTGCTAGAGGCCATTATGGTAGCTGATGTTTGTATGTCCAAAAAGACTGAAGTTAACAGTGATGGAGAGAAAGGGGAACCCTGCATAATCATTTTTGAAGGAGTCAAAGGCATACCACAGATCCTCATTAAAGAGGAAATTCAAGGATCACTCATTGAGGTTCACATTGAGGTTTGTCAGGGGGTCAGAGCCTCCACGTTTAGTCAAAGTAGATGTCACTCTTAGAGAAAAGGGAATTAAAATAAATAAATTAAATAAATAAATGTTTCTTTGCTCTCAGATGTCCAAAGGAAAGGAGTGGATGGATTTTTTACAGGACCTATTTAAGTCCATAATGGCACTAAGGTCACCATTCTTTGCAGAGCCTGGTACTACTATTACTTCTAGTTTCTCCTTCCACTCCTCAAAAGGGATACTTGGACACTTCTTATGAGGATAAAGAAAATGAATCAGACTCTGATAAGCACTCCTTGGCCTATTCATCTCAGATCCTTTCTCCAGGCCAGTGATGATGATTCCCTTTCTCCTGACTCTCCCTGCTGAAGTTTCATTTGGGGAGACTTATTGCTAATTGGAAATCTAAGTAGATTTCTGAAGTACAACAAGACACTATAATCTCTTGGGGTAGGCACTGCTGCAGCTGTACCTCCTGTTCTAGAGTTTTTTTTTTTTTTAATGCCTCTGCATGCACTTCCACTGCAACAGACTCTTAGCTCCTAAAAGGTCTGACAGGTTTTATAAAGTACCCGAGGACTTCTATCTATGGCAGACCATTCTGCATTTTCCATGTTTACAGACAAGCTGTCTAAGTTACTACCTGCTGCCAGTGCTCTTTTATTCTGATAAAGACAACAGGGCAATGAACAGATTGGGGAAAAGGTTTAAACATCATGCACTCTGGCCTTTAGACTTCGGAGTTATTAGACTCAATTGACTTAGTGCTTATTTTAAACAAAACGTTGTCATCCCCTGAGGAACTATCAGTTAACAACAGGCTTTATTGATAATGGCTCAGGCTTCCCAAGTGGTTAGCCGTAGACTTAATGCAACTGAGATGCAGTAGAAGCTTCCTCCAGGGCAGCTGCTACAGGTTCTGTGATCAGGAAGAATGCATGTTTACATTCTCAGCCCCTCCCAGAGGATATTAAGGCAAAACTCCTAGACTCTTCTTTGAATAAGAACCTTTTGTTTGGTCCAGATACTTCCAGTCAATCGCATGACCAAGTTAAAACTTATGAAGGATTGTAAATAGATCTTCATTACTTCTATGCCAAAATACCAAATGAATTACCTTACTAAACCCACTTCCTTCACTCATGGGGAATTGAGGCTTTCTCATAAAGCCATGAAAATGCCTAGGAAAATATTCCAGGACCAACCAGACAGGCACTCTAGATCTGGGAGACCTCCTTACCTAGACAAGTCTGCCTAACAACCCTCTGTTCCCATCCCCACCCCTCAGTCCATCCCTTCCCTTATCCAAAAGGCTCACCTCATCCTTAAAAATATTGGCTACTCATCACTTCAGGCAAATGGGTTCTTTCAGTCATTCAAAATTGTGTATAGGACATTCTGGAAAGAAGTGCCACCATGTATTAGTATTCCTTCTCCCCCACAAAATCAGATACAGTCATTGTATCCCATCATTCAGACCTTGCTTGAGGAAGGCACAATAGAATCAGTGTCCCCACAATATGTGGGAAAAGGGTTCAATTCCAGACTATACCTCATTCCAAGAAAAGGAGGAGACTGGATTCAGATTCTGGATCTCACCACCCTCAACATCTTTCTCCTTGTCCTATCTTTCAACATGTTGTCCCTGCAGACTCTGCTTTCATCCTTCCGCGAACCTTCCGGGTGTCTCTAGATCTAAAGAATGTGTATTTGCACATTCACATTCACCCTGTTTACAAGGATGTTTTGAGATTTTCTACTGGCCTGTCGCACTGTGCTCTCTACTTTCCCTTTTGGACTTTTTTTCTGGCCCCAGAGTCTTCACAAAGTGCCTCGCCTTAGTCATAGCTTACTGCAGGATTCTGGGAATCCAAATATTCCATTATGTGGATGACCTGTTGATACAAACATCATCTCAGTAAATGCTTTTGATGCACTTCATATTCACCCTGGCCATACTTTACAGCCTGAGTTTCACAGTCAGCCTAAAAAAGTCAACAGTGAAACTAACCCGAGACCTAGTTTTCTTGGGGTGCAGACTTGATATCAGACTCATGCAGGCCTTCCTTCTTCCAGACAGTGTGCAAAGCCTAACCAGTTTCTTCCATTTTGTTCTTCCTCTTCAGTCATGTACTCAAGAAAGCTATCCTCAGAACACTGTGATTTATTTCAGCATACATCCTCATTGTCCCCTTTGCCATATTCCATATAAGGAAGATGCAGTGGTACCTGAAATCTGCCTGGTCCCAACATTCACATCTCCTAGAGACAGGTTGTTGTTCTGCCTTGCCTAAAGAAGAAAGTATTCTGGTGAATATCGAAGATAAAGTACAGCCCTGATCTTCCCTTCAAAACACAGGCACCACAACAGGAGTTGGATGCAGATGTATCAGACGATGCATGAGGAGCATGGATGGGCAATCTGAGAGTTCTGGGACAATGGCCTACAGATATAAGATCAGAGCACATCAGTCTGAAGGAGATGAGGGCACTAATATAAAGCCTTCAAATCTTCTCCCATTTATGGGAGACTGTCAATTAAGAGTGTTCACAGACAACACAATGGTCATGTGGTACATTAGCAAGCAGCAGGGCACCAGGTCTTACTAGACGTGCAGACTGGCTCTTTTGGCATGGGAGCAGATCAGAAAAGCAAACCTCTCCCTTCAACCAGTTTACAGTCCCTCACAGTGCAATGCCCTGGCATACTTTTTAAGCAGGTCAAGAGAAGACCCCCCCCCCCCCCAAATGGCTGCTGAACAGAAAGATCTTCCTACATAGACCCTAAATGGGGGACGCTACACATAAATCTTTTTGTTTCAGTTAACAACAAACAACTTCTACTATTTTGCACCAGGAGCTACTTTCCTCAAGTTTGGAAAATGGAAAGCTTAGAAAGGAAGGCTCTTATATGCATTCCTCATCTTATATGCATTCCTCAGCTGCCTCTCTCAAATTCTGTATTTAGAAAATTATTCTTCTGATGGCCCTTACCTCTTCCAGATGAGATTCTGAGATATAGGCCCTTTTGGCAACCCCTCCCTTCCTTATTTTTTTATAAAGACAAGAATGTCTTCTAAGGGCCATTTCATCCTTCATGCGTAAAGTAATAAATGAACCATCTTTTAATCAGGCCATGTCTCTTTCCACTTTCTTTCCATAGAATAAGGGAAAAAGGATTCTACATGCTCTTGTTTCTTGCAAAAAAAAAAAACTTTATTAAATTGTGTGACACAGACAATCTTACATTTATATAAATGAAGATAAGTCCTACCAGCACAGTCTTAGTTGCAAACATTATACCTTACAAATCGTGCCAACACAACAGTAGCTGCAAACATTATACTTCACTTTTAATATGTCCAGTCATTGTTAATCAACCATTGCATAGGTCATTCAGATCCTGCCTTTTTTTTTAAAACATCATTCCTCCTTTGCATGTAGTGGTCCCACATTTCCCATTTTTTCCTGTGTAATTTACTCCTACCATTTTCTAAAGGTCCCAGTTCCAGTTGTTTTATCTCTGTTACTATCTTTGTTACTTCTAGTAAAGTTAGGATTCTGCTTGCGCTTGATGTGCTTAGATAGCTCAGATTCTACTTAGATAAAACTAAGGATATTCACAAGGTTGGGTACTTCAAGATGGCTGCGCACTGATCGTCAGCGTAATTTCAGTTCTCCCAGTATGAAAAAAAGAAACTCGTTAGTTTATTAACTAGATGCCAGCAAGGAAGAAATCTAGAAAACCTGAAAGAAAATCAGTCAAACGTGGGGAAGAGAAAAGACTGGCTGGGAAGAATCCTGCAGCTGTTCAGCAAAAAGCAATTCAAGCTTCAGCTTTGGTACATGAAATGGCTTCTAGTAATTTATGTTTTGAAATAGGTTTTTATCACTTGTCACATAGGCAAATATACATTTATATAAAGTTAATCAAACCATATTAAGTTCATATTTACAAACCTACAATTAACTGCGGTGGTGGTGCTGCAGTAGCATTGTCGCCTCACAGTATGATGTTGTCCTGTTCAATTCTCAGCTAAAGCGTCTTCTGCGTGGAGACGACATGCGTGAATGGGCGTACCTTCGTTGAAGGTTGTGCCTCAGGGCTGGCAACTCGGTACGTAAAAATCTACTGCCAGTCATTAGCGGACAGGAGTTGGGCGTACCTTCGTTGAAGGTTGTGCCTCAGGGCTGGCAACTCGGTACGTAAAAATCTACTGCCAGTCATTAGCGGACAGGAGTTCCGCTGTGGCGACCCTAACTGGGAAAAGCCGAAAGATACAACAACAACATTTACAAACCTACAACTATATTTTTATCCATCATATAACTAAGAAACATTACAATCATTATTCAATTCCTGCCTTCTCTAAAACCTCACTCCTCCTCCAAAACACTTTCTTGCATGTGTATTGTTCTCACAATTTCCATTTTTTTTTTCTATGTAATTTACTCCTACCTTTTTCTAAAGATCCTACTTCTGTTCTGTTATCTCTGTTACAATATTCACTATTTCATGTATAGTTGGTTTAGATTTTGTTTCTATTTTCTAGTAATTGCTTCTTTGGCAACCACCAGAATTAAACTCAACAATGCCTTACCATTTCTAGGCAATTCAGATCATGTATCCCAGCTCAAATAAGTCATTTCCTTAGTTACACTCATTTGCTCACCCAGTATTCCTGACAGAGTAGTCTGCATAGAATTTTTAAAGCCTGCCAAGTCATTATGCTATCAAAACACATGTTCACAGTTACCAGTCTCTTCCCCATCACACCTCCAACATTTGCCATTAACCTGAAGAAAAATCCTTTGGGGTCTGCTTGGAGTATAAAAGTACCAATGGAAACACTTCCCAGCCAAAAATCCTAAATCTTCTAGATCTGATATTGTTAATCCTCATCCATTCCTTACGCATGGGTATTGGTTCCGACCTCGAAACCGAGCCGGCCATTTTCCAAGCTTGCGTCGGCTTCAAACTCTCAAGCTAAACTCTTACCCACAATCCCCCCTCCCTGTTATCTCAGATTTCGTTTGCCACGTTGCCATTAGGTCATGTCAAGCTGCTTCTCTTGAGCTAAGTACAGTTATTTGTTGTTTAATAGTTTTTCAAATTGCTTTTCTGTCAGAAAAGTTTCTATTTCATTGTCTCTTACCCTATCGCATCTAGCGTATATATTTTCTTCAGGTTTTTCTGCTCTTTTCTCTACTTTTTTACTGCGAGGTATTCTCTCTCTACCATCATTGGTAATCCTTTCTTTTTTTCTCATACCTTCAGGTATTCTTTTGTACCATTGCTGGTATCCTTTTTCTATTTTATTTGCTGTCATGTATGATAAGAAAGGTAGTCCGGGATTTAAGCGGTGTTCTGATTGTAGACACAAACTTCCTACTTCTGATGCACACTCTTTGTGCGTTTATTGTTTGGGGGTGTCCCACTTGTCTGTGGACCCACCCTGTACTATCTGTGAAAATTTCTCAAATAGGACTTTGTTGGAAAGGAAAAACAAGCTGTTGCTGAAGGGACTTCTTAAGTCTCCCTTTTCGGAGGCTATTTCTGGGTTGGAGGCCTCAACCCCTCATAGAGCCCATAAGAAAATCTTGGATGTTCCTAACAAGGCTAAATCTTTGCCTTCGTCCCCGACTGGTGACTCCCGCCAACCAAAACCTAAAAAGGCTAAAGTTTTGGCTCCGGAACTCACTCAGTCAGCCCCAGTGCTTTCGGTGCCTAGACCTTCGACTCCATTAGTGATCTCAGCTCCGTCTTCTCCTGCAGCTGTCACTATATCGGCAATGAGGGGCTCCTCAGTTCAGACTATTACCTCTGTATCGGCACCTACCGTTCAGTCGGAGCAGAACTTGACCACGTTGGTTCCGACATCGTCTTCAGAACCGACGCCTTTATTATTGACTCCAGTTTTGTCAGTTCCAGCTTCGGTACTGGCAACCACTTCAGCACCGATCTCTGTGTTGGTGCAGACCATGACCTCGGCACCAATGACTTCTTCGGTGCAGACACCCGTAGTCCAGTCTCTCTCGGCACCGTTGTCCTCTGTGTGGACTGGTGTGATGGGCACCAAATTTGCCTCTTATGTGGACAGGCCTGTTTCTCCCTCAGTCTCTGTGAGGTCCACTAGAAGCCTTTCCAAACACGGTGCTGCATCTTGTGGATCAGGTGCTCTTGGCCAGAGGTATCCCACCCCTCAGGAACTATCCTTCCTTGGGAGGTGATCACCTGTCTCCAACGACCCCTTCTTATTCTCCTCCTTCATTGCCTTTGAAGTCCATGGATATAGCACAGTCCCCTTTATGGATCTCACTAAGGAACCGCAGTTGCCTTCATGGCAGGAAAGTTTTGCTACGACCCAGGATGTCAGTTGTGACACTCATAGTTTACTGCTCCAAAGCCATCCAGGGACACCGGGTCGGCAGGCTGAGCCACTTAGGGGAGGGGTGACCCCTGTCCTAGACATTCACACCTCTTCAGGTGGACCAGCCTTCCAACTGATGGAGAAGGCCTTCGCTGCTGCTGGCGATACTGAACTGTCTATACCTCCGCCCTCCTCTGATACACTGGTTTCACAAGTCGCACCTAGCGGACACTGGGTGCAAGGGCCTCAGGACATATCCCCACAGGAATCCCATTTTCCGCTGTCTTCTCCAGCTTCTCCCACTGAGGAGGTCCACCGGAAAAGTTTGTGTAAGAGGAATCACATGGAATCCACAGAGGAGTCCCTCACTGAAGACACAGATTTTGATGACTGGGAAGGATCTCCCCGGTCACCCTCTGAGGTATCCTTTGGTGATATCCTCAAAATCCTGAAACAGAGAGGTGACTGGCAGTCCTCTAATCCGACCTCTGAGGAATCTGTGTTCCTGCAGGCCTTTCGCGCCCGGCCCCCTACCTCCTGGGTTACTCCACCTGCTGATGAGCTTGTCTGGCTTATCGTGTAGCATGCTTGGAAGGCTCCTGATACCGTTGAAGCTATTCCCCAGAGGCCAGATAAGATTTTGTCCCCTCCTGCTTCGGATCCCCATTGGTCCAAAGGTCTTCCTGTGGATGCTTTGGTGGTGGCAGCCACAACAAAAAGGATCTGGGAGAAGAAGAAAGCCAGACTGTCCATCCGCCTAACAGAGTCCCGAGCCCTGGACAGGATAGGGAAGCGCACCTTTGCATCAGCGACCTTTACTATCAGGTCCCTGAATTATTTGGCACACTTTACCAGGCTTTAAAGGGGTCTGATTTCTGAGCTGTCTGAAACCTTGGCTGGTGCGGTGTCTGATGAGGTCCGTGACAAAGTGGCCTCTCAGCTGGCCACCATTGAATCAATATCTAACTCCTCTATGTGACTGATATCTCACACATCAGAAGGAGCAGCTAGAGCAGCGGGTTCAGCTGCGGTCTTGAGGCGACACGCCTGGATGTACGTGCAATTTTGCGGAACCCTTTAAGGCTTCCTTTCTTAACGCTCCCATTGAGGCCTCCTCATTATTTGGGCCCAAAGTTAAAAGCATACTGGCCAGATGTGAACATGATGGTAAGACCCTTTTTGCCGTAGGTGTCTGTTATTCTTCCCCTCAACGTGCTTTCTCCTGAAACCAAAAGAGTGGGAAGATATGGTTCAAGAAATCTCAGGGTCCTTTCCATGATACACAGGCCGAGTTCTCCCTTAGAGGCAGAGGGGGAAACTCACAGGGAAGATGCTCCTTTTGGGGCAGAGGGGGTCCGCGTAACCATGGTTCCAAGGATTCTTTTCCTGGTCAATCCTACCAGCGCTCCTGAAGAGTGGCCCAACTCCTTTCCTCTGGAGGTGGTTGGGGGACGTTTCTCCTTATACCCTTCTGCCTGGCTAACCATCACAACTGATTCTTGGGTACAAAGGATTATAACCAGGGGTTATCATATCCCCTTCGATCTTTGTCCTGCCCCTTCAAAAAAATCTTCCCGACGTTCCACCCAGTCAAAGGGAAGAAGCAGCACTAGAGACAGAAAACCTGCTAAGAAAGAGAGTCATCCAAATAGTCCCTCAAGACCAGATAGGATCCGGATTCTACTCAAGACTATTTTTGGTGCCAAAGAAAATCTGGGGGCTGGAGACCAATTTTGGAAGTCAGTGTATTGAACAAGTTTGTGAGTACAAAAATTCCGGATGGTCACAATACAATCTATCCTCCCACTTTTGGAAAAAGATAATTGGGATGTGCTCGATAGATCTTCAAGATGCATACTACCACATAAAAGTGGACAGGCCATCAAGATTTCTGCGCTTCCGTGCGGGAGCCAGTCACTACCAGTTCAGAGTACTGCCCTTCGGACTCTCTACAGCCCCCAGAGTGTTCACAAAGTGCATGGCAGTTGTCACAGCTCACTTGCGACTTCAAGGATTCCAGATGTTTCCGTACCTAGACGACTGGCTCATTTCCGCCCCCACCAGACATCTACTGGAAGAAGCCCTGGCATACTCTCTCCTCGCTGCTCAAAGGCTAGGCAACCGTTAACTGGCAAAAATCCAATCTCACCCCATCTCAGTTGACAGAATTCATAGTGGTTATCCTGGACATAAAGAACTGCAGAGCTGCTATTCCAGAGCACAGAATTTTAAGGATAAAGCAACAACTGATTCCAATTCTTTCAAGAGATAAATCCATGGCTCACTTAGTTCTACAGCTGTTGGGTTCCATGGCAGCCTCCATCACCATTGTTCCCCTGGTCAGGTTTCACATGAGGCTTCTACAATGGCTACTGCTCACCCAGTGGTGTCCTTTTCAGCATCCTCTTTCAGCCATGATTCGAGTAACCCACAGATGCAAACAGGATTTAAATTGGTGGATGACACACAGTCTGTCACAATGGTCTCGCCCCTTCTCCCTCCAGCAACCCAAGGCCACAGTGACTACAGACGCCTCCCTGATGGGGTGGGGGGGCTATGTCAGGGACAGGCAGTCCAAGGCACTTGGTCCGAAGTGGAGGCCCATCTGCATATAAATGTTCTAGAGCTGAGGGCGGTGCTTCTGGCGTTGCAAGCATTCCATCCCCTGCTGCCATCTGGGACAATTGCAATTCAATCAGACAACATGGCGGTGGTCTGGTACATCAAGCAAGGTGGAACCAAATCTTACCCCCTTTGTCAAGAAGCCATGAGGATATGGCAATGGGCAATGGCTAGCAACCGTTTTCTTCTAGCAATGCACATTCCCGGGAGTTCCAATGTGATAGCAGACAGACTCAGCAGGCACATTCTTCAACCTCACGAGTGGTCCCTAAATCCCTTGATAGCGGCGGAGATCTTCCACCGCTGGGGCCGTCCTTGCTGCGATCTCTTTGCATCCCCGACCAACTACAAATGCAGCAACTACTTCGCCCTGATTCCCCCTCCAGGACAGTCACCCAGGGACGCTCTAGTCCACGATTGGCCCTCAGGTCTTCTTTACGCATTTCCACCCTTTCCCCTCATTCCCCAGTTTCTGAAGAAAGCCCGTCAGTTGAAGAGCAAGGTGATCCTCATAACAACATATTGGCCTCGACAGATTTGGTTTCCCTTCCTTTGGCCTCACTTACTAGATCGACCATGGATTCTCCATCCAACCCCGGAATTGGATTTCACATCCACAGAACCTGATTCATCCCAACTTGAACAGCCTGAAGCTCACAGCTTGGCTACTCCAATTCCCTTGATTGCCAGGCAGAATGGTCTTTCTTTACCAGTACATGATATTCTCATTGCATCTCATAAATCTTCCACTAGAGTTACTTATCTGAGCAAGTGGAAAAGATTTACCTGTTGGCTGAAAGATAAACAAGTAGACCCCTTTTCAGCACCAGTGTCGATAATGCTAGACTATCTGGCTGACCTTTTTTTAATCTTGTCTATCGGCCTATACCATTAGAGCTCATTTGGCTGCAGTTTCTAATTTTCATGAATAGGTCCAAGATTCCTCTCTTATGTCCCACAAATTGTGCAAGACCTTCATAAAAGGTGTGAATCATCTGAAGCCACCTTTTAGAGAACCTATTCAATCATGGGGATTTATCATTAGTTCTACAAGCTCTGACAATGGCACCTTTCGAACCAGCCTTTTCTTGCAACCTCAAGTATTTGTCATGGAAAACCTTGTTTTTGGTCGCCATTACGTCTGCCAGATTATTTCTGAGCTTCAAGCTTTAATGTATCAAGAGTCCATACTTGATTTTTCATAGAGATAGTGTCTCTGAGAACTAATCCATCATTTCTGCCTAAAGTGATCTCTGAAATGTCCATTAATCAAGCCATTGAATTGCCAGTTTTCTTTCCCAATCATTCAAACAGAGGAGAGTATTGCCTACATACCCTAGATATCCACAGGCAAATCCGTTTTTACTTAAACAGGACTAGGCCCTTTCGTAAATCTGACCAGTTATTTTTGGCCTTTTCTGGACCTAGATTAGGATCTGCTGTTGCTAAGGCCACATTTGCTAGATGGTTGAAGGACTGTGTGACCTTCATTTATATGCAACGCAATATCTTATTGCCTACTACCATGAAAGCTCATTCAACAAGGTCTGTGGCAACTTCTGCTGTCTTCCATGCCAGAGCTTCCTTACATGACATCTGTGCAGCTGCAACTTGGGCTACGCCTCATACCTTTATCGATTATTACAAATTGGACTTGGCCTCCAGGGGAAGAGCATCTTTCGGTTCTATGGTGCTCAGGAATGTCCTTCCATGAGAGCCTCCCAGGAATAGAAGTAGCTGGGGACTCTGTCCCATGCGTAAGGAATGAATGAGGATTACCAATATCAGATAAAGAAGTTATGTATTATCATAACGTTCCATCTGTATTATTGATCCTCGTTCAGTCATTACGACCCTCCCTCCTTCCCCCTCCTGTGGTTTCTAGTGGATCTCACCATCCGGTTCTCTTAGGTTATTTGACCAGAGGTAGCCTCTACCTTCTTTGACTTGCAAACTCAATCTGAGGTAACAGGGAGAGGGGGGATTGTGGGTAAGAGTTTAGCTCGAGTGTTTGAAACTGATGCGAGCTTGGAAAATGGCCAGCTCGGTTCCGAGGTCGGAACTGATACCCATGTGTAATGACTGAACGAGGATCAACAATACAGATGGAATGTTATGGTAAGACATAACTTCTTTTTTTTGTTGCATATTTTGGGAGCCATGCATATGTCCTCCCATTGTTTCTTTGCGTATTGCATATCTAATCTGTCTAACCAATCTTTTCTGACCTCTTCTGATTGATTCCTATAGTTATCGTGCAATATTTTGTATGCCGTACTAATTATCCCTTTTTTTAGCATCAGCTTCTGTTCTAGATTCAACTTAAAAACTCAACCAGTGCAGGGCTTTCATTTAGAATTCTCCTATCCCTTTCTCTTTGGCTATACTCTATCAGTCCTTGATAGGGAGAGTGATCACTAGCTTGCAAACCAAATGTCTTCTTGGCCTGTCCCCATTCTGTTACATTTTCCTCTCTAAATATGTGATGTCCTTTTATTCCTATGTTGCAGTATTCTAGGTGTGAGATTTCCTGCCCTCAGGAGACTTGTACGTCGGCTTCAATACAAAAGCTTCAACTTAGCTGTTGCAGTGTGAGTGGGACGTCACATGTAGAGCCGTGAACCAGTGGCCTTAAATGTGATGTCTCCACGCACAATCCTCAGAACTTTTCAGCCGCAGACGACTTTCGCTTCTTCACAGATGTCGCATCTTAAAGATAAGTAGTCCGTTGGGTTTCAAACTTTCTTATTTTTGACAATTGTTATAGCTAACACTTGGTTGTTGTAGACTTTAGCTGATGACAGGAAAAAAGGGAAAGTGCCAATGCGGGTGCCAGATACTCCACAAGGGCACCCATGACAGGTGTGTTTTTTTGCCTAGGCCGGGAACGCGGTCAATCCTACTGCGCTATTTGTCAATCGTTTGTGCCTAAGACCTTGCGCAGCTGTGTAGCCACGTTAAATCTCTACCTCGAGAACCAACCCCTCAAAAGGTTAGCCCTTAGAATGGATCATGCATAGGAGACCGCACCTAATTCTTTGTGCAAGAAGGCCAAGTTTCCTAGGCCTTCTTAGTCTGCCACTCTGCTTACCGATGCACTGCCAATCTTGGGGTTGAGGCGTGCTTGGAGGATCCATCAATTGCAGCGACGTTCCTTGAGGAAGCAATTTCGCAGCTGACAACCTGTACGTCCTCGGAGCTCACTCGGACATAGACACCCATCAAGGTTGAGGGGGAACCAGTTTCGGTGGTACCTCTGGCAGAGATCCAGACTTCGGATGTGCTAATCTCGACCCCACACCAGGCCTTCTCTCTGCTTCCTCTCCAGCCAGAAAGAAGCAGAAAACTAAACATACCTCCTCTTCTTCAGAAGTCACACCGGATTGGCAGGCCTGCACTTCCTCTCTCATGCAGGCCTTTAGCCTCAGCCACTTCCACCCTGCTTATTCTGAGCCCTAGGCCTGTCTCTGCTTCTACCCTCCCATCCATAACCCCTCAGGTCAGGCAAGAAGAACATGATTCATCAGAGGAGTCCATTTCTTATATTTCCCAGATTGCCTCCCCCCAGGAATATTACTCTCCAGATGAGGAATCTGTGGAGGGGGATTCTCCCCCTGAGGACATTACTTTTGGTGAGACCATCACCAAGATGTAGGATTATTTTAAATGGGCATTTTCTAAATGGCTGACACCCAAAAAAGGTACTTTGAACTGCTGCAAGTGCCATCACCCTCCCCTTAAGCAGTTCCCCCTATTCTGCCTGCTTACTTGGATGCCTTCAATGCAGCCTCTAAGGCCCCTGAATCCCAGCCTCCAGCCCCTAAGCATCCTCTGACCGCTTCTATAAAGTACCAGAGGACCACACATTTTTAGTTAAGCCACCTTGGCGGACCCAGCTGTTATTGCTACCACAGCAGATAAGCAATCTAGACTGCTGTCTACTACCCACTGACAAAGACAGTAAGTACATGGATAGGATGGGAAGAAGGTGTACACTTCTACTTTGGCTTTCAGAGCCATAAATTGTCAGACCTACATTACCAAGCATGCATTGGACTTGGTCTCTCAGGCCTCCTCCATGCTGACTTCTGTGCCTGACAGTCCCAGCAAGACAGACAAAATCATCCAAACTTTCCTTGGTCCAACAGGTAGCCAGGCACTCCATAAGGTGCAGCTACGATGCTGCAGAAGCATACTCCAGGTCTGCAGCATCTGCTTCAGCCTTCAGGAGGTACTCATGGCTAAGACTCCAGAACCTTCCTGAAGACTTCAAGGCTAACATCCTGGATGCCCCTCTGGACTCACAATGTACTGTTCGGAAAACAATCTGCTGACCTTTTCAAAAATCTACAGGAAAAAAGCAAAGAACTCCAGGACATTAAGCACCTGCTGATGTCACCCATACCCAAGTATTATAGGAACTACCCTGCTAAGGCCACCTTTGTAAGATGTCCTCCTCAGCCCTGCTTTTCCAGGTCCAGGAGAGGGGCTAAAGACCTACCAACTCCAGATCTTCTGCTTCACCACAGCAATCCAGACAGCCCTTTCAGGACAGTGGAGGCCCCTGTAATGTGCGAATGCCTTGCCCGCCTTTCCCACTGTCTCCCCCTTTGGCAAGCCATCACTTCAGACCAGTAAGTCTTAAACATTATCCAAAAAGGGTACTTCCTATCCTGGAAAGAGAAGCCACCCTAGAAGAGGCATCCCTTTCCTACCCACAAACCAGGCACATCTCATGCCACAAGTTCTGGCAGATCTTTTAAAGCTAGGCACCATAGAACCTGTCCCTCCAGGACAGGAAGGAAAGGGGTTTTACTCCCATCTCTTCCTGGTCTCCAGAAAAGATGGCCCCTGGAGACCCATCTTAGATCTGTCCTTTCTAAACCTTCATCTTCAGGTACCCTCTTTCAGAATACTCTTGCTCCACACCCTATTGCCTCTCATTCCAGCCAAGGCATTCATGATCACCCTAGACCTAAAGGAAGTCTACCTGCACATACCCATCAGGAATTCCTGCGTTTCTCTGGGTCTTCCTTTCATTTCCAGTTTACTGCCTTGCTCTTTGGTTTATCCACGGCCCCCAGGGTCTTTACAAAATGCCTAACTCCAGCCATTGCCTTCTGCAGAACTCAAGGGATACAGATTTACCCTTATCTGGACGGCATCCTGATTCTGGCAGAGTCCAGGGATGCTCTATTGAAGCATCTACATTTCACCGTGTCCCTTCTGCAGAACCTAGGATTCACCATCAACCTCCCCATATCCTCTCTGATCCCAAGCCAGGACAAGGTTTTCCTTGGTTGCAGAATCAGAACAGACACAATGAAGGCCTTTTTACCTCAGGACAAGGTTCTGTCTTTAACTTCTCGCTTCCAGGAAGTTCTACTATCCCAAAAGGTGACGGCAAGGCAATTTCTTCGTCTCCTGGGTTTAATTGCAGCAACCACCCCCATGCTAATACTAGCAAGAATGCACATGCATAAGCTGCAGTGGTTCCTGAAGAACACCTGGTTCCAGCACCTACATCTCCTAGAGCAGGCCACCCCCCTCCTTCCCTGTCTGAAAACAGAAATCAGCTGGTGGATCCAGCAAGTGCAATTGAACCCAGGGCTCCCACTACATCCCCTCACCCCAGCCTAATTTATGCATACAGACGCCTCCGATTCAGGTTGGGAAGCAAATCTGGCCTCTTACAGAATTCAAGAAAAATGGCATCCCTCTCGTCAGGCCAAACACATCAGTATCAGGGAAATGACAGCAGTTCCAGGGGTGCTGCAGATTGTCACCGACAACACCACAGTGATGTGGTACCTCAACAAGCAGGGAGGAACAAAGGCCTATCAGCTGTGCAGTCTATCTCTGCAGATATGGGACTTAGCCTCTCACCTCAACGTAGTCTTGCAGATGGTCTACATCCCTTCACAGGGCAACCACCAAGCAGATCTCTGGAGCAGGACCTCCTCGCCTCAGCACGAGTGGATGCTGAACGGTCTTCTTAGACATAGTCCACCAGTGGGGTGCTCCACAATTAGACCTGTTTTGCCTCCCCCCAGAACAGGCAACTGCAGAACTTCTGCTCAAAAACACACTCCCCTCTAACATGGAGAGTGGACGCTTTCAGCATCTCTTGGGAGGGGGAAGTTCCTTTATGCCTTCCCCCCATTCCCACTAATTCAGAAAGCCCTACTGAAAATTTAGAAAAATAAACCAAAAATGTTGTTAGTGACTCCCTACTGGCCAAGACAGCATTGGTTCCCCCTACTTCACAAACTAGCCAAGGGCAATCACTTCGTTACCCTACAAGGTGGACCTACTGTCACAAGACAAAGGAACTCTGCTACACCCACAGTTACATATGTTGTCTCTGACTCTGTGGGTGATAAACTTTTGATCCCTTTCAGACACCACTAGTTAGAGGATGTGCTTTCAGTCTTAAGGGAGGCAAGGAAACCTACCACCAGAAAATCTTACCTGGCTAAATGGGAAAGATTTGCAAAATGGTGCCTGCAAAAGGGAAGGGACCCTAGCTCTGCAGAGGTTCCCCTGGTTCTAAACTACTTGTGTCAATTGATAAAAAGTGGCCTTTCTTATTCTTCTGTAAAAGTACACCTCTTGGCCATATCAGCCTGCCTGCCACTGGATCCCCCCTTGCTAGCCAGGCTTGATATAAAGCTGTTCCTTAAAGGGGTCTTGCACATGAGACCATCTAGGAAATCTATCCCTCCACCTTGGGACCTTAACTACACCTTAGCGAAATTAACTCAACATCCCTTTGAACCTGCCAGGCCTTCCTCCTTAAAGATGTGTATATGGAAGACGATCCTGCTGATGGATATCACTTCAGCCAGAAGAGTGTCAGAATTGCAGACGTTAATGGCCTGTCCCCCCTACACCGTCTTCCACAAAGACAGGGTGTCTCTGCGAACCAACCCCTCCTTTATACCTAAGGTGGTCAGTGATCTCTCTTTAACCAATCCATTCATCTCCCCACCTTTTTCCACCTCACCCACTAGGGAAAGGGAGAGGATACTGCACTCCCTGGATGTGCACAGACAACTTAGATTTTACCTGGATAAGAACAAGGCCATCAGAAAGACTAACCAGCTGTTTGTCTCCTTCCACCCTAGTGCCCCGGGCAAGGCAGTCTCCAAGCAAACCATTGCATGCTGAATCAGGAAAGCTATTAGCTTCTGCTACTCTCACCATGGAAAGGAACCCCAAGGGGAATCGAGGCCCATTCCACTAGAGCTGTGGCCACCTCAAGGACCTTCATGAAAGGCCTGGACACAACATCCATTTTGGAAGCAGCCACCTGGGCCACTATCCACACCTTCACCAAGCATTACAAATTGGACCAAGTTTCCAGATCTAGGACAGGATTCACCAGGGCATTCCTGCAGGATCTTATAGAATCCTCCTCTTCTACCACCTTCCTCTCATCCTCTTAAGCTATGGTACGCTCCCACACCTAAAATACTATGACATAGGAATAGAATGACATAGAGTAGTTGTGTAGAATCTTACCATAACCATAGATGTCTTTCTCTTCCATGTTACAGTATTCCTTCCTGCCCACCAGTCCCCCAGGTCTTATTCCTTACTTGTACTACCTACTTTACAGTAGGACTCCGTCACACACATGTAACCAACTGGTATCCCTCCTGGTGTGCCTTATTTTCTGCCTGATGGCTTTCAAGTTCTGAGGCTTGTGCATGCAGACGTCACATGTAAGGCCCCTTGTTTATGGCCCTACGTGTGACATCCCACGCACACTGCAACAGCCAAGCTGAAGCTTTTGTATTGAAGCCGACGTACGAGTCACCTGAGGGCAGGAAATGCCACATCTAGTATACTGCGACATGGAAGAGAAGGACATCTATGGTTATGGTAAGATTTTACACAACTATTCTTTCCCAGTACCTTGGTTTATTTGCCAACTACAGATTCCAGTAATATAGAGGGAAAAAATCAAATGTATTCCGAGGTGATTAAAATAAATGAAACATTGAAGGAGTATATCAACTCAAATAATAAAAAGCTGGAAAATAGAAGAAGCTTTAATTAACCATTCAGATGAATTGCAAAAACTGAAAAAAAACAGTGGTGGAAATGAAGAAAAGGCTGGATAAGCATGAGACTTCTCAAGAAGAGCTGTTTCAAAAAATGGTAGTTATAAGGCAGAGCGCAAACCTGAGCTTTTCTGCTATGCCAGAGTAACTGGAAGGAAGAGATTGTACTAATTTTATGAAAGCACAAATAAGCAACTGGACTTGCATTCCACAGGTGAATTTTATTAATTGAAAGGGTACATCAAGTGTATGTTCCAAATCTGGGCATGAGAAAGAGGTCAAGACCAGTAATTAAAGATACAATCATACCAGCAGACAAAGAGTTGATTCTGACAATTCTGTGTCCAAAGGGAAAAAGGTTAAAAATTGGAGACAGCAAAGTGATGCAAAAAAATATTATTCAGTATACATCAGGCAGAAGAAAAGCAATTGTATCTCTGCAGTCAGGGAATGTTGAGAGGTAACTGTCTTCAGAATATTTTTTTCGTGGAGGAGCAAAGACATTTTTTGATGCATAATAGGCTAAGAAGGAAATAAACACGTTTATCCAAAATAAAGTGAGCCAGCAAACAGAAAGGGACACTGCTTCTCATTCTTTTGGCAATAAATCTCATAGAGTGACTTTGCTAGTAAAACCTTTTTCAGTCTTCAAAAGGAAAATGCTTAAGTGATGGAACAAAGCACAGGACTTGGATAGAAGAATTAGGAATATCTTGGATGTGAACCACACTCTGGCGTGGGGAGATGAACTGGAAGAAAACCAGTAGTGGTGAAATTAGCAAATAAGTAAGAGACTGCAAAGCATTAATTACGTTTATGAAATATGGTCTTACAAGAAAAAGTGGCTGAGAAAGACTAGACTTTTGGTGACTTTGTTAAACTTATGGGAGGACTGTAAAGCATATGTCTCAGTTTATTATTAATGTCTGGAAGGACACTAAAAGGGGAAAAAAGTAAAAAAACAGTTTTTGTTCTTAGTATTTGTATAAAACATTTCATAAGTTGCATGTTGTATATAGTAAAGCAGTTTTGTGTATTGTATGATTGGGTATTTTAAATCTGGAAGAGTCTCTTCAGTGATTGTTGTGTGTGTTAAAGTTATTAAAGTAAATATGTACTTTTCTGTTCCAAGAAAAGTAGTCTGTGCTGTGTAACAAGAGAAGAAAAGCTGGTCAAAAGCAAGTTTAATGTTAATATTCTGTGATCGTGGACTGGTGGGTGTGTAAAAGTGAACTGATATGTTGTATGTAGAATTATTTTCTCTTTGTTTACAAGGGTGAATGTCTAAATTAATGCCCTTGGCTTAAGGTATAAACAAGCATTTTTGTAAGCAAGTAGGCTTGAAAAATAAGACAGCATGATGTAAGCCAAGTTTCTTGCATCTGCCAAGAAATTGGGTTGTTTTTCCATTAGTAAATGTTCAGTGGGAGTCTGTCTGCAGCTGAAGGTGACTGTACATTCTGCTCTGAATTAAATTTACAAATATTCATTGCTAACTACTATTACATGGAGACAAGCTGTCTGCAGGTGCAATAATTTATCTTCAGAGTTCTGAGAATTCTTTGCTGAGAGAAATGGAAAATTTAATGGCAAGCAGTTAAGTGAAAAATAGTTTGAAATTATGGGTAGTAAATGAGAGAACCTAATAGCCTTAATACTTTAATGCATTTAATAGAGCAGTTTACAATTTTGTTTTATTTAAAGATAGCCAGGAAACAAACGGTACCTAGTAACCAAAGTCCAAGCCACAACAAAGGGTGAGTCCAAAAAAGTATCTACAGTGTAGGAAATAAATAACTTGTATGTACTTTCATCTACTCAGAGACAACTTCAGAACAAAAAATAGTCAATTAAAACTCCTTTTAAAACAATAAATGTCACCCAATTGGTGCATTATTAAAAATCCTGTTACATCATTTCATTCAAGAAGCAGTATAACAAATGTTTAAAAAAAACTAAAATAATCATATACATACACAACTACTTAATGGTATAAAAATCCATATAAAATGTATATATTGAACACAACGCCTTAGATGTTGTTAGTTTCCTGCTTTTTACACCGATTAATTGCAGTTAAGTTGATGAGATGTTAAAAACAAATTCTTAGAAAATTAAGAACAGCTAAGCTTTGAGAAGAATTTTTCATAGGGGCTGTGGAGATTTGGTCATTTTTTACTGCTGATTGAAGGCGTAGTGTCTGTTATTCTAAAAGTGTATTTGTTCTGGTTTAAGGACTTGGGCTTCGGGCCAGTTATTTTACATTAAGAAGGCATGGTCTGCACTCTTGTGAGAGGAGAGGGTAGATTCTGCCCCTCTGAGCTGAGAGTTTCTGGTTAAAGGCTTATTGTGCCTGCTTATTTGAACTGTTTCTTTCTGAAATTGGTATGCCTTGTTTGTTGTAGCATAGACTAAATTCAGATCTGCTGAATCTAGCTTTGTTTGTATAACTTGAGCATTAATCCAGACCATCTTTTGTTGGAGAAGGTTCCCCTGCACCCTAGTGGCAGGAGTGTGCAGTTAGAACTTGTCTAATAGAAGACTGCTGGAACGGGGCTCAGTTTTTAGCTTTTTATTGGTTAATTTGTTTAAATCAGTTGGCTCATTTGCTACTGTTATATTAAAAAATAAATAAATACACCATGCATTGCCGCTTAGCTAGGGTTAAACTATTCCCAGCGCCATAAAGTCTGCTCTTCAAATTTTCCCTTAGAACTAGCCAGTTTTTTAGTTTTAGCACTCAGATCTGTTTCTTGTTCAGCACTTGTTCAGAACTCATTGTAAGCACTAAATAAGCTACAAATTACTACAGCACTCAACTTTCCTCACTTGTTTAGAGGAAAACAGTTTTTAGTACTTAATAAATAAGCACCTTTCCAGGCATGTCTAAGGGTTAGCTCCCGGTGTTTTCTCTTGTCTACCTGATGAATCTGGACATCTTGGAGCAATACAGCAATTGCGTCATGTACACAGACAACCCTCTCCTCCTACCACCCAACACTACAACCTGTGAGAGATGCAGTTATATAGCCAAACTGGAAGCAAACCTCTCTTCACCCAAGACTGGACTAGACAGTCAAGAGGAGAAGGTAAACACTTGCACCACACCACACTCACCACGCTCATCACATAGTCCCTCAAAACTTACACCACCAAAACACACACATAGAAACACAAAACACACCTACATTAGCGGAGGCACTCAAAAATCTGCTCAAGCAACAGAGACCTCCAAAGCAGAAACACAAGCAACCTCCACCCCCCCCCCCCAACACAACCAAAATGACACATAGCCTACAAACTCAGTGTGCCACTCAGCCACAGCCCATAAGGCATAACAACGTACTCAGCACTCTAGTCATAGATGACTCTATAGTTAGGCACACTTATGTTCCACTCACCAGGCTAAACAAGGAGAAAGTTACTGTCAGCTGCCTGTCGGGTGCCAGGATCCGCCACATAACGCACGCACTCGGGTCACTCCATAACAAGTACAATTATGACTCTGTCATTGTCCATGTTGGTGTGAATGACCTGAGACGTACCTCCCTGGACTACATGAAAAGAGACTTTGAGGAGCTGCCCGATCTTGTAGCCTAGACAGGTATGACCCTAGCCCTGAGTAGCATCCTGCCATCACCCAGAATGATACCACAGTACAAGGACAAAATGATTGACTTCAAGAATTGGCTAAGCTTCTGGTGTCATTCTAAGAGGATCCAGTATCTGTCTGCCTGGGATGACATGATCGACAGACCACGATGCTTTGCCAGAGATGGCCTACACCTGTTGTCCTTCAGATTCCGGATACTGGCTAAGGCTCGTGCCACCCCTATAGTGCCTGTTTTAGTCAAAGGTTCAAATGACAAATTCACCACTGTAACAGGTACAAGCAAGCAAAATCTGAGGGTAATGCTACTCAATTCTAGAAGCCTAAACCTCAAATTGTGTTCACTCGAGGCACTTCTTAAAATGGAGAACATCGACATCTGTGCAGTGACAGAGACCTGGTTCAAGGCTCTAGAGAGCACCCCTGCATTTCCAGGCTAGAATTCATACCACACCTTTCAGCCACATAACCTGGACTGAAACCCTGAAGGCGGAGGCGTGTCCATATTCATTACGGATATCCACACCTCCAGTCTAGTTGCTCAGCATAATGCATCCGAGATTATCCAAGTGCAAGTAACTCTGGGAAAGACCGAATTGTAACTTGCTACAGATCCCCCACCATGCCCCAGGATTCCCACTCATTTCTTGATACACTGGAAAATATTAGGGTTCAACCCAGCACCCTAATAATGGGCGATTTCAACTACCCCACCATTAACTGGGAAAACTACTCATGTACCAACTCTTTTGCTCAACGTTTTCTGGAATTCATAAATTCCAATGCCTTGGCTCAACTTATCCACACCCCCACCAGGGGCAGCAATATTGTAGACATGGTCATTACCAACATGGACAACCGGTGTTCCACACCAGAGGTCAATCCCTCGTTGGTCAAATCCGACCACAAGCTAATCATCCTAGACGTACAATCCCACTCCACCCCCCAATAGGGAAACTACCGTAAAACATTTCTCCAAAGTCAACTTCACACTTCTTAAGACAGAAGTGGAAAACTTCACGACAGCCATGCAGACTGACAATAGAGGTATGACTGCTGAATCCTACACAAATGCACTTTATAAGCACTTACATGAGTGCATGGATCATGCTTTCCCTAACAGAACCAAGATGCTAATCCTCCAAAAAAAAAAAGGGAGCAAATCTGGTGGTCCCCTGCCATAAACAAACTTTACAACAGAACAAAGAAACTGTTGCAAAAAAGAGTAAAATCCCATGATTGGAGGAACTCCCTTGTCAGCCTTAGTAAGAAGCTGAGATCCCTCATAAAATCTTCCAAAGCTAGTTACGAAAACAAAATCGCCACTGATTCTAAAGACAACTGCAAAGCATTCTATAGCTATGTCAAGAATCTCAATGGCAACACTCAGATCTGCTCTGAGTTGCAGCAAAGTGGCACTAAACGTACAGAACCAACTGACATTGCCAACATCCTGGCAGATAGGTTCAGTGCTAACTTTACCTCCCCTCTCACCCCCTAAAGGGCCCATCTCTATACTGGAAGAATGCAAAGTTCCTGTAATCACGGCTACACAGGTAAAAAACACACTCTCCAAAGCCAAGAACACAGCATCCATGGGACCTGACAACATCCTAGGCTGCATTCTACATGATCTACAGAATGAACTGGCACCCCACTTAAGCACCATGTTCAGTCATAGCCTTACCTCAGGCTTTGTGCCCACTGAATGGCACACAGCGATGGTTATCCCACTCCACAAAGTAGGAGCCACCACAAACCCCGGGAACTACCTCCCCATTAGCCCAACGAGCCTGGTCTGCAAGGCCATGGAACGTACCATCATGGAACTTATAAACAAAGACATTGGTAATCTCCAAACTCTGGAGCCCACCCAGTTCGGGTTTGTAAAAGGCAGGTCATGTCTCCTAAACCTGATAGACTTCTTTGAAGCAGTCACCAAAGCCGTAGACGAGGGTAGGGTGGTTCACACAGCCTATCTAGATCTTGCCAAGGCTTTTGACACCATCCCCCACTCTGGAATTATAGATAAAGTCACTAAACTAGGTATAAATCCCTATATCACAAAATGGGTTGCCAAATGGCTCACTGACCGAACCCACACTGTGAAAGTAGCAGACTCCAAATCCGAATTCAGACCAGTGACAAGTGGAGTACCACAGGGTTCAGTCCTGGGTTCTCTCCTGCTTGGTATCTACTTTTCTGAAGTACAGGCTAACACAGAAGGCCTTTGGCTAACTAAGTTCGCAGATGACTGCAAACTAGGAGCCATAATCGAAACTCCTAACGATGTTGACATCCTACAAAATGGCCTCACTGAGACAGATGCCTAGTGTCAAAGCCATGGCCTCAAGCTCAATGCCAAAAAGTGCATTGTCATCCCCTTTGGTAAAAACTCTGTACCCATGAGCTACCATATAGGTGGTAGTCTACTTAACATCGAGAGTGTGATAAGAGACCTTGGGACACAGGTGGACAGTAGTCTCTCCTTTGATCACATCACCACAGTAGTCAGGAAATCCTTCTACATGGCACACCTCATCACAAAAGGTTTCTCATCCAGGATAAAAGAGGTCATTGTTCCCCTCTACTCGTCACTCATTAGACCCGTTATAGAGTACAACGCCCGTTTTGGTATGTACCTCACAAGACATCTACAACAACTGGAAAGGCCACAGAAATACCTCACAAAGAGGATTTCTGGCCTCAAACAAATGCCCTACGCAGACTGTCTCAAAACAACTCCAGCTTTACTCAGTCACATATCGCCTATTCAGAGATGATCTCTGCCTAACATTCAAAGCTATGTCAAACCCAGAGCTTTTGGACATGCTCCACTTAAAGAAATCCCAATCCCTCCAAGCTACATGCTCTAGGGACCTAAACCTTGTCACCTCAAACAGAACATGCTGGAGGGACAGATTCCTGTCCCAGAGACCTCCCATACTCTGGAACAAGCTACCTGTCTATATCAAACAAAGCTCATCATTAGCACTCAAGAAAAATCTTGATGATTGGATGGGAAATAGGAAATTCACCCCAGGGATCACCTCTGTGGCTCTGCTCGACAGGGGCACAGGAAAATAATTTTCTTGGGTGGCAAAAGCCAGGGTACCTTTTTGGCTAGGCTTATATAGGCCCTAGGGCCAATAGCCTAGTACCTACCTGTGAACCTATAAACTGCCAGCATTCAACTGTGTTTGAACAGAAGAACCAGGCAAGTTGTCCCATTTCCTCTTTATTTGATTTGTATTTAGAGCCATTGACAAAGAAAATAAGGAACTCCGAAATGGAAGGATATGATTTGTATAGTAATCAAAAAAGGTTGGCCTTATTTTCAGATTATTTTGCACCTGATAAATCAAGGAAAAGGACATCTCAGTGTTGTGGATCATTTTGAAACAAAGTTTCAAGTAATTTTGCTATGTAAAATAAAGATGCACAAAAGCTGTAACCATAAGTTACCCACATATGAATTGGTTTGGCAATACTTTTTTTGGGGACATGATGAGATGCAATATTTTCCAGTATGGGTTAAAGAGGCTTCTGTTGTAGCTGCTAAGGATATGTGGGAAAAGACTAAGCAAACATGAATACAAAAACAGAAACCAAAAGTCCTTGTTTATGGATAGTGAAATGTTTAGGCCCTTTAATTTTATGTACAAGTCAGTCGGAGTTTTATCAACCAGACAAGTTGTGGACAATAATCAATAAAAAGTTGAATGAATTTATCTGGCAGGGAAATGGGACAGGAGTTAAATGGGATAAGCTGATCCTTCCAGTAGAGCAAGGAGGATGTTCCTCATGTTGATCACTGCTGCAGTGGCTTTAGCTATAAAGGTTATATCCTGCCAAGGATAAAACAGCTGGCCAGCTTCCAAAACAGTACGGCACCTTCCACGCACATAAACTGTCAAGCTGCTGGAGTTAAGCAGACTAAAAGACAAGTCTGGGCACAAATACCTTTAGAGCTTTTCTTCTACCAAAGAGTGTACTCCGGTGAGGCTTTTAAGGCTTGACGGTTGGCTTGTGCTTTTCTTAGCTGAGCAGATAAGTTATTTTTTTTGGGGGGGGGGTTCCATTTTCTTATTTCTTAGTGATGTTTTAGTACTTTACTCTTCAGGAAAGTTATTTTAAACCTAGGAGTGTTGTGTTTTAATGGATTGTCATGAGACATTAACATATTTTTAAATGGAGCACTCGTTTCTGTCAGTTTAAAAGTAGTGTTGTCTAACTGATTAACATTTGTCTGTGGAGAAATTGTAATTGTTTTAAGGTTGTAGGGCTGCCATAATGCTTGAAAGTGATTTTTACTGTGTTTGTTTCTGTCAAAAAAGTAACACTTGTGGACTGGTAGTTTTACTGGCATTTTGCCTGTTTACCCCAGGATAGAGGCACCATTTTTGACTTGACCATGGAACAAATTGTCATTCTCACGGCTGGTGCTTCTTCCAGGCACAAAAAGAAACAGTTAAGCAAACAGTCTTTAGCACCACAGCAAGTGGGTGACTCTGGCCATTTGTTGTACCTCAGAGCACTCCTCTTTTACCTTGGATCCCTCTGGGATAGCACCTACAGCCACTATGGATCAGGGGTTAGTCACATCCTCTGTGGCTGTTGGGGTCCCATCAGTGGGCAAGGGAGGACCAGGCTATTGATCCTTCTTGTAGAGTAGATGTTCATCGTGCATACAGCTGCAGTCATAACAGATGGGTTCTCCTGCCATCAGGCGGGTCCTCGGTCGGCCGAATTCCAAAGTCTAGGTCCGGCGTCGGTTGTCGTCGCTTCTTCCCTGACGTCAGTGCGACAGGGGTATAAAAGAACCAGCAGACGCCATTTTCTTCAGTCTTTCTTGCTGCGCGGTGCCCGAAGCAGAAGCAGTTTGCACGTGCCGGTCGGCCAGCTCCTGAGATTATGAAAAATTTGGAACCGAAGTCTTCTTAAAAGCTATGTACCCCGTTGGGGAAACTTTTTCTTGCCTCAGACCGATGTCAGACAAAGTTAATAATTGTATTTCTTGTGGGAAGCAAATACCGCATAAGGATTTCCATTCCCTCTGTATACCTTGTTTAGGCCCAGACCACGACGTCTCGGTCTGTCGCTTATGTGCTACATTCAACAAACGCACTATTAAGTGTCGGGCGGAGTTCGCCCAGCATTATTTTGGGAAAGCATTTAACTATACTATGTCGTCGGATACTCCGACTCCGGTTTTGTCTAAAAAACGCAAAGACAAGGCCCGACACTCGAGGTCCGCGGCCTCTACCGACTCCACGCCAAAGCCGACTACACGTGGTCCGGTTCTCAGCGAGGCGCCTACGCAGCCCCTGATTACCGACGACACATCTTTGGCGGTGTCTCCTGTACCCGAGGTCACAGGCTCCTCAGCCCACACCCTGACTACAGATACCGAAGCCACGCTTGGCATTGAAACACAGAATGTGGACAGGTCCACCTCCACTCAAGGTGTCTTCAGACCTTCCTCTTCTTTCTCCATCAAGGCTTTCACCAAGTCTAAAGCTACCATGCACCCTAAGAGACCAGCTACACAGGGCCCATCTCCAGGCCCCATGCCTAAGAAACAGATGCTTAAAATGGCTGAGGATTTAATTACTCTAATCAGAGGTTCTCAACCACCTCCGGACAAAAGACCCAGAGTGGAGGAAGATTCCTCCTCCTCTGATCAGGGCTCCATTATTTCAGAGCACTCTGATTATCAGGAACAGTCTTACTCCCCTTTTGAAGACTCTGATGCAGAGGAATCTATTCCTTCTGTATCCCCCCCCCCCCCGAGGATTACTCATTTGGTGAAACTCTGCATACCTTAAGGGAACACTTCCACTGGGAAGGCCAGGATTATTCAAATTCCAAGAAAAGGCTCAGGGAATTTCTTTTGTTACCCCAGCACAGGCCTCTGGCTATTCCTCCTGTCCTGGACAATCCTAGATGATGTTTACTCAGAGGCCTGCCTTAACCCGGACTCTCTTCCTCCAGCTCCAGTTAAGCCTGACAGGTACTACAGGGTTCCTGACTCACACCAATTTCTATACAAAAGTCATGCTGCTGACCTAGAAACCATCTCACAGGGGACCAAGGGAGTTAAGGCCTCCATTGCCAAAAACCCATTGCCTTCTGAGAGAGATTCCAGATCCTTAGAAAGGTGGGGAAAAAAGGTATATACCTCGGCTACCTTATCCATGAGGGCCTTAAACTGTCACTTTCATATGCTAAAATACCAACAGTTTCTGTTATCTCAATTGAAAAGTAAAATGTCACAACCTGAACAACCAGACATGAAGGAGTTGCAGGATTTGATGCATAGTGCAGAACAAGTGGGTAAACATACCTTACAATGTGGTTTTCATGCTCTAGAGGCCTCATGTAGAGCTGCTGTCACAGGCTCAGTCATACGTAGGCATACCTGGCTCAAGGAACAAGCCTTGCCTGATCATGTCAAAGCTAAATTACTAGATGCCCCTCTTCAAAAGGATGTACTATTTGGGGCAAATGCTGAGGAAGTATTACGGAAAATGGAGGAAAAGGCTAAATCAATGCAAACTGTGAAAGAATTTCTGCAGGTTCAACCCCCCACGTTTTAGTAGAAATTGGCCTTCCAAAAACTGGTCCTTTCCTGCCACAGACAGACCCCAAAGAGGCAGACACAGGCGCCCGAGGGGCAGAGGGCAAACACAAGGCTCATACAGAGGCAGACAGTGGCAAGCTCCTACACAAAGAGGTGGTGAGGACAACTCGCAATCTTTCAGAAAGCAAAACCAATGACTTTCCCCTTTGCATGCCAACCAGGTCTCAAATGGCAGCCCCCTTAGGAGGAAAGCTGGCACTATTCTCAAAAAATTGGCATATTGTCACAAAGGACAATTGGATCCTGAACATTATAAACAGAGGCTACAAATTCCATTTTCATACCCTTCCAAAAATGAAAGGCATGCCAAACCTGCCACACAATCAAAGGGAGAGGCACAATAGCAAATTTCAGATCTTATAAACATGAAAGCTATTCAAGAGGTACCTACGCACGAACAAGGTCAAGGTTTTTATTCCAGGCTATTTCTGGTACCAGGAAGGGAAAAGATTGGAGACCTATTTTGGACCTATCCATCCTAAACACATTTCTACTCGTACCAAAATTCAAGATGATCACTCTACAGCAACTTCTTCCCATGCTGGGCAAGGAGTCTTGGCTGGTAACATTGGACCTCAAGGAGGCATACCTGCATGTCCCAATCAGACAAAATTGCAGAAGATACCTCAGATTTCTTGCAGGTTCAACCCATTATCAATTCTCTGCATTGCCCTTTGGTTTATCTACTGCACCCAGAGTATTCACGAAATGCCTGGCATCAGTAATTGCCTACTGCAGACTTCAAGGGATACAAATATACCCTTATTTGGACGACTGCCTAATCCAAGCGGACAGCAAACACATTCTTCTGAAACATCTGGCTTATGTAATAATGTTATTAAACTCTCTAGGATACACAGTCAACAAGGAGAAATCAAGACTAATACCCTCTCGGAAGATAATTTTCCTGGGTGCCAATTTGGACACAAACACCCAGATGGCCTACCTCACGCCAGAGAAGCAGGGGCAACTAATTCAATATTTCAGAACACTGGCAAATTGCACCAGGCTGACTGCAAGGAAAATCCTGCAGGCTCTGGGATTCATGGCATCTTGCATCTTACTAATCCCATGTGCAAAGCTGCATATACAAAAACTACAGTGGTACCTAAAAAACATATGGTCTCAACACAGCCACAGTTTGGAAACAATTATACCACTAATTCCATGTCTGCAAAAGGAATTTCTGTGGTGGGCTCAAGCATGCCAAACACAGGTCTTCCATTCAGCAAGCCTCAAGCAAATCAAGTCATCACAACAGACGCCTCGGACTACACCTGGGGGGGGCGCACATGACAGACCGGTGCATTCAGGGCAAATGGACCCAAAAAGAAAAGCACCTTCACATCAATCAAAAAGAAATGCTAGCAGTGATAAATGCTATTACAGCTTTCAAGGACCTTCTACAACCAGGTCAGCTATTGATAAGAACAGACAGCACCACAGTTATGTGGTATATAAACAAGCAGGGAGGAACACATTCTTATCCCCTATGCAGACTGGCCATGTCACTTTGGAACATGGCCTTGGACTTACAAACGGAACTACAAGCACAGTACTTGCCAGGCAAGGAAAACACGCTGGCAGACAACCTAAGCAGGAATATGACAGATCCACACGAATGGAAGTTGCATCCAAAAGTTTTTACAGAAATAATCCAAGAATGGGGAAGGCCAGACATAGATCTCTTTGCCTCCCAGAAAAATCATCAATTGGCAAAATTTTGCTCAAGGATCTTCCATCCAAAGGCCTGGAGAGTGGACGCTCTCTCTTTCAGTTGGACATCAATGACAGTTTATGCCTTCCCACCTCTTCCTCTGCTGCCCAAAGTCCTATTGAAGACCAGAGCAGACAGACCACAGATGATCCTCATTGCTCTGGACTGGCCAAGGCAACACTGGTACCCACTCCTGAGGAGCCTGACGCATTCCCCACCATGGACCCTGCCTCTAATGCCTCCTCTTCTGACTCAGCACAGCTTCAAAACTCTTTACAGTCAGCTGAAAACACTCAATCTAGCCGCATGGAAGATTCCTTAGCATCGCAGCAGGCCCTGCTCTCCAAGGAGGTGCAGGATGTCATTTTGGAGGCCAGAAGGCCAACTAGAAAAGCTTACTCTGCAAAATGGAAATGTTTTTGTGTTTGGAATGAGAAAAAGGGCCAGTGCCCTGGAAAACTGAATTTACCTCAAATACTACAATATTTGGCTGAACTGCTAAGCAGTGGACTTTCGTTCTCCTCCATCAAAATCCATGCCTCAGCCATTTCTGCAGAATACAACACTGATCCACCTTTATTCTCTCACCCTCTATTAAGACAGTTCCTCAGAGGGGCTAAGAATTTAAGACCTCCAAGGAAACAACCAATACCTGCTTGGGATCTTAATTTCATTCTGGAAAAACTGACTTTGCCTCCTTTTGAACCAGCTGCCTCATCAGATTTACAATATTTGTCCTGGAAAACAGCTTTCCTACTGGCTATCACTTTGGCTCGTAGAGTTTCAGAACTACAGGCTCTTATGGCTGTCCAGCCTTTTATCATCTTCCATCAGGACAGAGTTTCATTACGTACCAACCCGTCCTTTATGCCTAAAGTGGTATCCAGGGTAGCTTTAAATCAGGCCATACATTTACCTACTTTTTATCCTAATCCTCAAAACAAAGGGGAGAGATTACTGCATTCCTTGGACATCCATAGACAACTGCGTTATTATTTGGACAGAACAAAACCTTTCAGAAAATCAGAACAGCTTTTTGTGGCCTATGCGGTAGGAGCTCAAGGAAAGTCAATATCCAAACAGACAATCTCAAAATGGATAAGCCCACTGCATACGCTTTTGCTATTCCTTTCATGGCAAAACTGTACCTACAGGAATTAGAACTCATTCTACCAGGGCCACAGCCACCTCTGCAGCCTTCCTCAGAGGAGTTCCTACCAAGGATATTTTGGAAGCAGCCACTTGGAGTTCTGTGCATACCTTCTCTAAGCACTACAACCTACCATTATACTCCAAATCTAGAGCAGGCTTTGCCACTGCAGTCTTGCAGGGAATTTTGGCTCCTCCTAGCTCCACCTAGTGCCTACCACCCCTTTCTTAGCTTTGGGATTCTACCCATCTGTTATGACTGCAGCTGTATGCACGATGAACATAGTACAGTTTTGTACCTACCATAAATGTAGATGTTCGAGTGCTAATACAGCTGCAGTCCAGGTTTCCCTCCCTCCTTCCCCTCTAGGGGTCTTCTTATATGGTGTATTTGCTTGCAACTACTGGTCTTTGATTATATTGCATTGCATTATTACATAATTTTATGTATGGCCTTCTTTCTGGGGGCACCTGACATCTGGGGCAAGAAAAACTGAAGAAAATGGCGTCGGCTGGTTCTTTTATACCCCTGTCACACTGACGTCAGGGAAGAAGCGACGACAACCGACGCCGGACCTAGACTTTGGAATTCGGCCGACCGAGGACCCGCCTGACGGCAGGAGAACCCATCTGTTATGACTGCAGCTGTATTAGCACTCGAACATCTACATTTATGGTAGGTACAAAACTGTACTTTTCCTGTAAAAGAAAGAGGGATACTTCATTTTTTAAAGCGATTTAAGATTTTGAATCTGAACAGGAAGATGCAGGAACTGATTCAAGGATGTTCTTCGTGTTTCACTGTTGCAGTCATTACATTTGGGTAATCTGCTGGCAGGTTGCCCTCAGTCGGCCTGATTAACAAAGTCTTGGGTCCTGCGTCAGTTGCTGTCCCTTCTTCCATGACGTCAGGTCGTCAGGAGTATAAAACATGCAGCCTATGCCATTACATCAGTCTTTCTTGCCACGCAGTGCCCGAAGCAGAAGCAGTTCGCAAGTGCCGGTCGGCCGACTCCTGAAATTTTCGTTTGAGTTTCAGAACCGATGTCTTCAACTAAAAGCCAAGTACCCCATTGGGGAAACTTTTTCTTGCTCCTTACCGATGCCAGTAAAAGTTAATAATTGCATTACTTGTGGGAAGCAAATACCTCATAAGGATTTTCATTTGTACTGTATTCCTTGCCTAGGCCCTGACCACAACGTGCCTTGCTGTCGGTTTTGTGCTAAATTTGATCAACACACGATTAAACATCTGTATATTTTTGCTTTTAAATATTTTGGCTCAAGATTTAACTATCCAGAAATGTCTGTTAGCAATCCGACTACCAGAATACCTAACAGACCGTCGAGGTCCAAAACCAACGATGCTTCTCCTAAGCCAGTTGCCGGTTCGCCGGTAGTCAGTGAGGCAATTTCGCAGCCCCTGATACCCGCTACTTCTGATTCGCAGGCCTCTACTGAGACCCATTCGGAGTCCAGTATGCCACGAGATGCTTCAATTATGGAACCCAGTGATGTCTCTACCTTAGATGGGTCCGGAGCCGCTGTGCAGGCACCGGCTTCTGAGAGTGTTTTCAGGCCTACAGATTTGTATATTAGACCAACGCCATCTTCAAAACTAAGACCAAAATCTAAATCTATGTCCAAAAAAACGATGCCTGGGCCACATTGCTGGCCCCTATGCCTAAAAAACAGATGATCAAAATGGGTGAAGATTTAATTACTCTGATCAGGGGTAGCCAACCCCCTCCTCCTAAGAGGCCTAGGCAAGACATTGATTATGAATCTTCTGAACAGGATTCTATTCCTTCTAACTCTTCTAATGAACAGGATTTGTCTATTCCTACTTATGAGAACTGTGATGCAGAGGATTCCATTCCTTCCGCCTCTCCCCCTGAAGATTTTTCTTTTGGGGAAAATTTACATGCCTTAAGGGAACATTTCCACTGGGAAAGTCAGGATTTCTCTGAATCTAAAAAGAGACTTGGGGATTTTCTTCTACTTCCTCAGCATAGTTCTTTAGCTATACCTCCTGTTCTAGACATTGTTGATGATGTTTTTTCAGAATCTAGTAGGACTCCTGATTCTCTGCCTCCGGCTCCTTGTAAGCCAGACAGATACTACAGGGTTCCTGACTCCCATAAATTCCTTTTCAAAAACCCTGTTGCTGATCCTGAAACCATTTCTCAGGGTCCCAAAGGCGTTAAGGCCTCTTCTGCCAAAAATCCTAGCCTTCTGATAGAGATTCCAGGGAGCTGGATAGATGGGGTAAGAAGGTTTACACGTCTGCAACCTTGGCAATCAGGGCTTTAAACTGTCAATTTCATATGCTTAAATATCAACAGTATATCATGGGACTACTTAAACAGAAAAAGATGTTAATCTCTGACTGTGTGGAATTGCAGGATTTATTGCATTCAGCTGATCAAGTTGGAAAACATACTTTGCAATGTGGTTTTGTTTCCTTGGAGGCCTCTTGCAGGGCTGCTGTAACTGGATCTGTGCTAAGAAGGCATGCTTGGCTCAAAGAGCAAACTCTGCCTGACGATGTTAAAGCAAAATTGTTGGATGCTCCTTTACAACAGGACCATCTCTTTGTAATAAGGCTGAAGAAGTGTTAAAAAATATGAAAGATAAAGCTAAATCTATGCAAACTGTGAAAGATTTCTTACAAGTGCAACCTCCAAGATTTAGTAGGCACTGGCCTACTAAGAACTGGTCCTTTCCAGTCCCCTCGAGAGACGCTCAAGTCAAATCAAGACATTCCAAAGGCTCCAGATTTCAGTCACAGGGAACTTTTAGAACAAAACAATGGGGTGCCTCCACCTCCAAATCTGGAAGCAACAAGGCACCTCCCTATGGTAAACAGTCTCATTGACTTCCCTCTATGATCACCATGCACTTACCTCTTAGCCGCCCCTTTGGGGGGAAAACTAGCACTTCATGCACAAAACTGGCAAGTTATTACCCAGGACAAATGGGTTTTAAATATAGTATCCGAGGGATGCAGATTTCACTTCCACACATTGCCAATACCAAACGGATGGCCAGATCTGCCCCTAAATCAGTGGACAGAGGCCCAGAAGCAGGTTCTGTCCCTCATGAACATGGGGGGGGGGGTTATTCAACCAGTACCAGAAGAGGAAAAGGGACAAGGTTTCTATTCCAGACTTTTCCTGGTACCCAGAAAAGACAAATCATGGCGTCCAGTTCTGGACTTATCCACTCTAAACACATTTCTGGACATACCAAAATTCAAGATGCTTACTCTTCAACAGTTACTACCTATGCTAGGCAAAGATGCCTGGTTGGTAACTCTAGACTTAAAAGAGGCTTACCTGCATATCCCAGTCAGGGAATCTTGCAGAAGATACCTCTGCTTCAAAGCAGGCTACTTGCATTAGCAGTTCTCTGCACTACCTTTGGCTTATCTACTGCTCCCAGGGTCTTCACAAAGTGCCTGGCACCAGTAATTGCATTTTGCAGGCAAAGAAATATTCAAATATATCCATACCTGGACGATTGTCTAATTCAGGCAGAAAACAAGGACATTCTTCTAAAGCATCTGGCGTTTGTAAAAAGGGTTCTAACTTGTCTGGGGTACACCATAAACAAAAATAAATCACAACTGGCACCCTCTCAAAAAATTGCATTCCTGGGTGCAAGCTTGAATACAACTGCCCAGATGGCTTACCTTACACCGAAAAGCAAATTCAATTGTTGACTTACTTCAAACAGGTGGCCACAAAAGCCATGCTATCTGCAAGACAAATTCTGCAAGCCTTGGGGTACATGGCCTCCTGCATTCTTCTAATTCCATATGCAAGACTGCATATGAGGAAACTTCAGTGGTACTTAAGTTTATGGAGTCAACATTGTCACAGCCTGGAAGCAATGATTCCTATTATTCCTTGCCTGCAACTAGAGTTCCTATGGTGGAAAGAGGTCTGCCACCAAAACAAGAGACTGCCATTCACTCCACCCCCTGCCGCCCAAACCCTAACAAACGTGCCAGACTGTGCTTGGGGGGGGGGGGGGCTCATCTGGCAGGGAAGTGCATTCAGGGCAAATAGAGCCCAAATCAAGTGCACCTACATATCAATCCGAAAGAGATGCTAGCTGTACAGAATGCTCTGACAGCCTTCAAGGACTACCTTCATCCAGGACAACTACTGATAGACAGACAACACCACACTTAAGTGGTACATAAACAAGCAGGAGGTACACATTCCTACCCTCTTTGCAGACTAGCTATGGCATTGTGGAACACGGCCTTGACCTATCAGATACAACTACAAGCTCAATTCCTGCCAGGAAAGCTAAATTCTCTGGCAGACGAACTTAACAGAAATCTTATGGACCCACACAAATGGTAACTGGAACCACAAGTTTTCAACATGTTGACACGCAAGTGGGGGAACCCAGACATAGATCTTTTTGCCTCACCCCAGAACTATCAGTTGGACAAATTCTGTACGAGAATTTATCACAAAAAAGCTTGGAAAGTGGATGCTGTATCATTCAGCTGGAAAAACTTATCAGTCTATGCTTTTCCCCCTCTGCTTCTGCTCTCCAAATTTCTACTAAAAGTCAAACAGAACAAACCAAAAATGATTCTGATTGCTCTAGACTGGCCTCGCCAACACTGGTACCCACTCCTGCGTAATGTGTCACACCTTCCCCCATGGTACCTGCCTCAGACACCTTACCTAGCGTCTCAGCAGAACTACCAAATTCTTAACACTCAGCTCCAAACTTTGAATCTTGCAGCGTGGCTAATCAACTAAATTCACCCTTTGCATCCCTCAGCAAACCTGTGATGGATGTCATTTTGGAGGCTAGAAGAGCTAGTACTAGAAAATCTTATGTTGACAAATGGAAAAGATTCTGTGCCTGGAATCAGTCACAAGGAATAAGCAAAGCAATGCCCAATATTCCTCAGATTCTGCAACACTTAACTGAGATACTTCACAAGTGTCTATCCTTTTCTTCCATAAAAATCCATGCCTCTGCCATTTCAGCCCATTACAACACAGAACCTCCCCACTTCTCTCATCCTCTGCTAAAGTAGTATCTCAGTGGGGCCAAAAATTTAAGACCTCCCAGGAGAGCACCAACTCCTGCATGGGACCTCAATTTTGTTTTGGAAAACTCACTCTCCCTCCTTTTGAGCCAGCTGCTACTGCAGACCTAAAACCTCTCTCCTGGAAAACAACTTTCCTTTTAGCAGTCACTTCAGCTAGAAGGATTTCCGAATTACAGGCTCTTATGGCAGTGGAGCCTTTCATTATTTTTCATCCGGACAGGGTGTCTCTCAAGACCAATCCATCTTTCATGCCTAAGGTGGTATCCAGTGTGGCTCTTAATCAGACCATTCATCTGCCAACTTTCTTTCCCAATCCACAGAACAAGGGTGAGCGGATTCTGCATTCATTGGATGTACACAGACAACTTAGATTCTATTTTAACAGGATGAAATCTCTAAGAAAATCTGAACAACTATTGGTGGTATTTGCTGCAGAGGGAAAGGCTATTTCAAAGCTGACTATTTCCAAATGGATAAGCCATTGTATTCGTTTCTGCTATATGCACCATGGTAAACCTATCCCCAAGGGGATCAGGTTTCATTCCACCAGGGCTGCATCTACTTCTGCAGCCTTTCTCAGAGGGGTTCCTACCAGAGACATTTTAGAAGCTGCTACCTGGAGCTCAGTTCATACATTCACCAAATATTACCATTTACACCTCTTCTCTAAATCCAGAGCTGGCTTTGCCACTGCTGTCCTGCAGGGCCTTATAGCTGCTCCTAATGCTGTATAAATCCATCCTCCCAACCATAGCTTTGGGATTCTACCCAAATGTAATGACTGCAACAGTGAAACGCAAAGAGCATAGTACAGTTGTGTACACTTACCATAAATGTAGATGTTCGAGTGTATTCACTGTTGCAGTCCTGGTTACCCACCTTCCAGCCCCCTGTTTTTCTCTTACTATACCTTTCCATTCTTTTACTATGCTTAAAAGCCTTCTTGGGGGTATTTGCTTTTGTTTGGAGGTATATTTTTTGTGTTTTACATTATATACTTTATATATATATATATATATATATATATGTATATATATATATATATATATATATATATATATATATATATATATTTTTTTTTTTTTTGTTTGTTTTGTTTTGTTTTTTTTGCTCTCCATTTGGGGGGCACCTGACATCTGGGACAAGAAAAACTGATGTAATTGCGTAGGCTGCATGTTTTATACCCCTGACGACCTGACGTCATGGAAGAAGGGACAGCAATCAACGCAGGACCCAAGACTTTGTTAATCAGGCCGACTGAGGGCAACCTGCCAGCAGATTACCCAAATGTAATGACTGCAACAGTGAATACACTTGAACATCTACATTTATGGTAAGTGTACACAACTGTACTTTTCGTCCTTAGATTTCTGAGTCAGAGGAGAGATCTTTCTGATTCTTCTTGTGGGAGTTTCTCTTTCTCTGAGATTATTGTTAGAATATCCCAGTGTTTTCAGTGGGAGAACTGAGGATTTTCCAGAATCTACACCTATTCCTCCTTTCCTGTCAGTTTCAGAGGATGTGTGTCTTAACTGCCTGCAGTTTTCCTGATAGTCAACCAGGTGCCCTAAAAAGGCAGATAGGATCTATAAAGTTCCTCAGTCTTTTATTAAATTTTTGTACACTATTCCCAAACCTTACTCAGCAGTTATAACCTTAATTGATTCCTTTGCTGCTAAGCGTTTATTTAATTCCAATCCTAGTGTTTCTAAGGATGGGAACGTTATTGATAGGTAAGGGGAAAAAAAAGAGTATATTTTTGTAACTTTAAATGTGAGAATTTTAAATTGTCAGGCTCATATGTTAGTTAATTCTGACATATTGTGAAATTATGTGGAATGTTTTGTCTTGTGGAGAAAAATCTGCTTTAAATAACTTAATTTTTTCTGTTGCACAGGTCACTACTCATTGTTTGCAGTGGTGTGTATGAGACTCTATTGATACTTCTTCCAGGGCTGTGGCCACTGGTATGGTCTTAAGGTGATTTGCTTGGCTGCATTCTCAGAACCTTCCAGATGATGAGAAAAATGAGATTTTAAAATTTCCCTTGGATAGAGATTGTGTTTGGCCCTTCTGCTGCAGCGGTGATAAAAAAATGTGATGAAAGGGGCAAGCTGATTTTTCAGCCTTCCTTTTCCAAACTGCCCAAAAAGATGTTTAAGGAGAAGTGGCAAGTAGGTTCCAAAAGAAGTCTCAAACCTCCTAAAACCAAGGACACTCCAACAAGTCTGAATGACTGTTTATGAGACCTTGAGACCCCTTCCTACCCTGGCCCTCTTTCTCTTCCAGAATGCCTGAATCTCCCATTTTTCTATTTGGCAACAGACTGTTTTAGACAAATAGGTTCTGAAAGTCATTCATCAGGGTTACAGATGGAAGTGGGAGGAAACTTCTCCTTTCCAGGGAGTCATTCCTCATCCTGCAGATCAGACTGTTTTGTTTCCACTTGCTTTTCATCACATGCTGTCTCAAGAAGTGATAGAACCAGTTCCTCCTTCCCAGGTGGGGAAGAGGTTTTATTCAAGTATGTTCCAAGTTACAAAGTGTGTTCACAAAGTGTCTAGCTCCAGTTATAGCTCATTGCAGGCTACAGGGTATCCACATTTTTCTGTATTTAGATAACTGGCTTATTTTTGCATAGTCTTTTTCAAAATGTCAAGAATATCTCTGTTGGGTGAGATAGCTCTTGCACAAGCTGGAATTCCAAGAGACCATTCAAAAGGCTTTCTTGACTCTATTACAAAGGATTGTGTTCCTGGGATGGTCAAAGAGCTTTTCTTCCGCAGGAAAAAAAAATCTTTATTTTGATTTTATTTCTAAGGTTTTCCACTCAGACTGTAATCACTGTGAGGGAATTTCTCCAGATTTTGGATCTTATGACATCTGTGATTCTCATGATACCACTGACAAGACTCCACATGAGAAAGATAACAGTGGTGTCTGAAATTTCTTTGGTCCCAGGATCTGCGCCCTTTATCTTTTTAGATCCCAGTATAGCTTTTGTCAGAAGAAAAATCACTTGGTGGAGACAAAGATATTCTTGAGTCAAGGTCTTCTGTTCTCCCTCCCTGCTGCAAAGCAGTCAGTCACCACAGATGCTTTAGACTTTGCTTGGGATTCAGTTTCAGGAGAGAGAAAAGTGCAGGGTATGGGACACCAAGGACAGTGGCAAGCACATAAATATCGAGGAGATGCTTGCCCTGATCAAAGTACTCAATTCTCTGAACCATCTTTTGTCCCTGGGACCTCTTCAAGTGGTGACAGACAATGCCACAGTGATGTGGTACATCAACAAGCAAAGGGGGGAACCAGGTCATACCTTCTTTGTAGACTGGCCATGTTAGCTTGGAATTTAGCTTCTCTGCACAATCTCACTCTGCAGGCATCCTGCATTGTGTCAGAGCAAAACTGCGTGGCAAACTAACTGAGCAGGACCAGTGCAGAACCTCATAAATGGAAACTAGATCCAGGGCTCTTCCAAAATTTGATCCATCTGTGGGGTGTTCCTTTGGTAGACCTGTTTGCCTTCTGTCTGAACAATCAGCTGGCAAAATTGTATTCCAGGACTCCATTCAAGAAGGCCTGGAAGACAGTTGTTTTCTTTTCTTCGGACAGGAATGTTCCTGTATGCCTTTCCATCCTTTCCAATAATGTCCAGAGTACTTCTGGAGATTGAGAAGGAATCT
The DNA here is from genome assembly GCF_019279795.1 of Protopterus annectens. Taxonomy (NCBI): domain Eukaryota; kingdom Metazoa; phylum Chordata; order Ceratodontiformes; family Protopteridae; genus Protopterus; species Protopterus annectens. The sequence continues at coordinate 318,874,545 of NC_056746.1, forward strand.
TCCAAGATCATTCTCCCAAGATCATTGTGTTGACTCCCTTCTGACCTAAGTGACAGTAGTTCTCCCTTCTTTTGAAAATGACCAGGGACAATTACCACAAGCTTCCTCACAGAATAGATCTCACACAGGAATAGGGGTGTTTCATACACCCCAACATCAGTCATCTTCAGTTGACTGCCTGGATGATAGGGTTTTAATTCCTTGTAGGCATTTGTTTTTTGAGGACGTGCAGCAGGTACTAATGGAGACAAGTAAACCTGTTACTAGAAAATCATATATTAGCAAATGGAGAAGGTTTTCTAGTTGGTGCCCACCACATAACCAGCACCTACTCTGGGCTAGTTGTTTTTTGGATTTTCAATATTTGTGCGATTTAGTATCCTGTGGCTTTTCTTATTTCTTTGTCAAGTTTCATTTATCAGCCATTTCAGCATGTCTGCCCATGAGTCCTCCTCTTTCAAGGCAGTTTCATGTCAAAATGTTCTTAAAAGGAGTTTTGCATAAGAGGTCTCCAAGTAAAAAGGTGGCCCTTCTTTGCGATCTTAATTTTGTGTTAGAGAAACTAACACTTGCTCCATTTGAACCAACTTATCTGGCTAACTTGAGGTTCTTAACTTGGAAACAGTTTTATAGACTGCCCTGACCTCTGCATGATGGATATCCGAGTTGCAAGCTGTTTTGGTGAGTCAGATCTACCTCATTTTCAACAAAGACAGGGTTTCTTTGAGAACTAATCCTCCTTTTATGCCTAAAGTGGTATTCAATGTTACTTCACGTCAAACTATCCATCTCCCCATTTTCTTTTCTGAACCTAAAAATGAGGAAGAAGGGGATGCTCCATACCTTGGGTGTCCACAGTCTACTCTGGTACTATCTTGACAGAACTAAATCTTTCAGATCATTGGATCAGTTCAATTCTTGTGAAGTAAGAAGGGGCAGCCTGTGTCAAAACAAATCATTTCTAAATGGTTGTCACCTTTTGTTATACTCACCATGGCAAATCTGTTCCAGGTAAGGTCAAGGCCCACTCTACAAGGGCCTTGGCTTCTTTTGTGGCTTTTTAGAAAGGGTTGGATTCTAGAAGTATTGAAGAAGCGGCTACTTGGTGCTCTGTACATACTTTTAAAAAATGCACTATAAGCTGGATTCCTTCTGTAGGTCTAGATCATGCTTTGTTAGGACCATTTTCCAGAGGCTTCTGGTCCCTTCTTCTTCCACTTCCCAAATATAGGTAGCTGTAGTAATCTTCCCATACAACTAAGGCTACTGCTGCAACAGTGATCAATATGAAGAACATAGTACAGTTGTGTAAGGTGAACTTACATAAACAGTAGATGTTTAAAATGATCATTGCTGCAGTAGCTGTTCCCTCCCTCCATCCTCCATTTATTTATTTATTTATTTTTGTTATTCCTAATCTTGTCCTTTCAGGACTAAACCTTTGTCTGCTGGCAGGAAAGCTCTGAAGGGCTTCACTTCCAAATGTGTAAACTTGTCTTTTAGTCAACCAAGCTCAAGCTGTTTAACAGTTTGGGTGCGTGGACTGTGCTCTAAAGCTTTGGAAACTGGCTGACTGTTGTATCCTTGGCAGGATATAACTCTTATAGCTAAGGCTACTGCAGCAGTGATCATTCGAATATCTACTGTTATGCTTAGTTCAGTTTGCAAAACTATACTTTTAGGATTGCCTGCTTTAAAGAGATTTTTAGAGCTACAGAGTTAAGGCTCCTGTACCTAACCAAGCAGAATGTTAAATTCAAAACTGAAAGGGAGGATGATGATGGAGTGGGGGGGGGTTCAGGAAAGAGAAAGTGAGATTTTGGATATAGATTCATAAGAAGAATAATAACCACACATAATATTGTATACATAAAGTATCAGATAGCATTTTAAAAAGTAAGCCAACACAAGACTGGAGAAGTTTTGGCCATAGGAATGACTGTAAGTAGGGGTACAGAAAATAGGTGAGAGGGGGGCTGGAATTTACTGAAGAAAACTGGCAAAGGAACCAAGGTGTTTGGAGCAAATATTTTGAGAGGAAAAGGTAATAGAGTGGGATGACGCCAAAAAGACATTTAGACTGCAGGTTAGAGACTCCTTTCCTTATGAGGCTTTGATATCAGAGTATGGGCAAAGAGAAAGGGATAAGAATCTTAAGTTAAGACCTGTTCTAGTTGAACCTAGAACAGAAGCTGCAGTTAGAAGAAAAAAAGAATAATTAGTAAGGCATATAAATATTGCATGATAATATAAGAATCAGATGAGGTTAGAAATGATTTGGAAGAGGGAGACTGGAAAAGAAATTTACAAGGAAACAATGGTAGGACATATGTGTGCTCCCAGATATACATCATCATCCAGAAGGTTTAGGGTCTTTGCTTGGAAATGTTTGTATAGGTAGTTTTATCGCCAAGCAGACTTCAAAGATGTTTTTTTCAGGTAGATATGTTGGATATGTAATTGGGTGGAAAGAGGTAGGTGGGTGGGAGCATGTTTTGGGAGTGTAAGGAGTTGGCAGATTTTAAAATTTCCATGCAGAGTACTCTGTCAGAAATATGGCTGTAACTAAGGATATGATTTTTGAGCTGGGACATAGGATCTGAATTGCCTAGGCATACATTGCCTTATTAAGTTTAAATAGGAGTTACCAGAAAATGGAATTGAAAGTCTAAGCCAACTGTACTTGAAGTATTGGATATTACAAGAGAGATAAAAGAACTAGAAGAGGGATCTGATCTTTAGAAGAGGGAAGGAGCAAATTACATAGAAATAAATGGAAGTTGTGGGAACAGTACCTGCATTATAATGGTCAGGAGGAAGAGTGAGGTTTAAGAGAAGGCAAGAATTCATCAATTTATGTAATGTTGGACTGATGCCAATTACAAAAATATGAAAATATATGTGATGTAAAATATATGTAAATGGAACATTGTTAATGTACATTTGCCTGTCTTAAGTGATAATTTAGTAAAGGTGTTAAAAAAGGATATTCATAAGTCTGACCAGTTTTGTCTCTTTCCTTCCAAGATTCCAAGTTAGGAAACCCAGTTTCTGATCAAACTGTTCCTAACTGGACCTCTAAATCTATTTCCTTTTGATACAGTCAGCATTGCAAATACTTACCCTCTCCATGAAAGGCTCATTCATTAAGAGCAGTGGTTTCATCTGCACCCTTTTACAAGGTAATTGACTTGAAAACAAGTTTAGAAGCAACTATCTGGTCTTATGTGCATACTTTCAGTAAACATAAGAATGTATACCTTTACTTATTTCTCTTTTGATTACTAGACAGTTCTATTCCCTTTCAACCTCCCTTCTTGTCTCTTAAGCTTTGGGAAACACCTAACAGTTTTGGAGTACTGCAACAGTGATCTAGGAAAGACATAGTACAATTGTGTAAGAATGTACCATAATAGTAGATGTCCTATTGATCACTGTTGCACTATTCTTTCTGTCCCTACCTACCCCCTTCTCTGATTCTTCCTTCCTTTCTCCTCATGGACCAAGGGGTCAGTGTCTTTCTGCTTCTCTCCCCTTAGCCAAACAGTTTTTGTCTCTTGGACCTCTTCAGGCTTACTTGCTTGGAGATGTTCTGAGGATTTACACATATATGTCCACTTATGTACCCTTACACCCATTGACTGAGGTCATATGTTAGACATATGGAAGGTTTTTGCTTTGGTACCCCAGCTAGGGTGTCCAGGTTGTTTAGAGAGGTAACCCAGCAGTTTTGAGTACTGCAACAGTGATCAGTAGGACATCTTCTTTTATGGTAAATTCTTACACAGCTTTACTTTCTTATACAATTTTACTTTCACTGGCCTTTGCTGCAGTTAGTTTGCTGTTGTCTAGGAGTAGCTGCTTGCAGTACTATTGTGGTCTGCCTTTTTGGTTGGCTTGGTTCCCACAGCCTTTGGTTTGGTGGAAAAACATGCCAAGTATCGATTGATTGAAAGGATGAACTTGACTATTGGATACCTCAAGGAGGGTCTTCTTGTGTATCGGAATGTATTATAAGAATGCATCTGTTACTTCTAACGCCTGTTTGACAAAAGTAAGGGAAATATGTTACAAAAGAGCTGTTACATTAAAACCTGTGGTTTTTTAGAACCAGTACAGTAGAATAATGGCATATGCTTGTCAAAAGTAGCTTAAAAAGCTTTTAAAATTTTGAACTGATGATAAAATGCCAAGGGAGACTGCTTACTTACTGAAATGCCTTGTACAGTTTCTGTTTTTGTAGTGGTTTCCCATTCCTACAGCTTTTTGTAACTGAAAACAACGTGTGCTATATTTCAAGATAAGTTAAATCTTTTTAACCCTGTGCATATGAATTTTAAGGTGCCTTAGCTTTTCTTTGCTATGTACTAGAGACATTTCTCTGTTTCTAAAATTGATTGAATTAAAATAGTTAAGTAATTTTGGATGAATGATGATGCTAATTTTCCTGCTGTAATCCTTTTGTATTGTTTTTTTTCTGTTTGTAGGTCTTCGAGGGCTAATAAACCTAGGGAACACATGTTTTATGAACTGTATTGTGCAGGCACTCACCCACACACCGTTGCTCAGAGATTTCTTCCTGTCTGATAGACACAAATGTGAAATGCAGAGTCCTAGCTCGTGTCTGGTCTGTGAAATGTCTACACTGTTCCAGGAGGTGAGTGCTGTTCTACTTTGGCTCACTGTTTCCTCCTCCACAGTGGGTCATTTTCTGAAAATTTCACCGAGCATGCAGGACCGTAATATGTTTCCAAATCACCACACTGTTGCCTAGTTATCTGTATGTAAAACAGTTGTATCCATTATTGTTTTTGTAATGGACACTGGTAATAAAATATTAACAGTAGAACTGTGATACACTTGTTAATGTACGTCCTAGAAACCGTTGTGCTACTACAACAGAGTGGCAGTGCAAGTGAAGCAGGATCAAAATCATCCTAGGTGGTGCACAGAATTCTACAATGTACGTTTTTAAAAGACTGAAGTAAACATGTTTTTTAAAAGACTGCTCGAAGTATAGATGTTTTGTTGCTTGGCACATGTTAAATGCTTGTGCCTGCATTGTTAATATTCACACGGTTATGGGCCTAATCTCTCCCCTGCAAATTAAAGGTAATCCGCTCCGTTTTTGTGTAACCAAAGTTTGTAGCAAGAAGGGTCAGCATCACAGCTGTGGCTTCTGATGTTATTTGCTCTTTAGAAATCTTTTCTTTTTGTTGCTAAAATTGAAACTGAAAGTTGTAATTTCTATGGTGATCTCGCTATTATGCAGAAATACTTTACAGAAAGTTTGTAACTCTAAGAATAGCTGCTTTTGCTAACATTGAAACATTTCACTTTAGTTTCATTTTCCCATTAAGAAAATCCATTTAATGTTCCTATCAGTTTTTTTTAACAGATTTACCTTGGCAAAAGGCTTTTTTAATAATGGTTACAGAACATTGGAAATCGGCACTCTTGTCAGAATATCATTTAATTCTAAAATTGTCTATTACAAATGTTCTGTGACTTCATTATACAGTAAAAGATGGAACAAGGACAAAACAGCAGTAGTACTTAATTTGTAAATTAAAAGAAAATGTGGGGAAATTCACTTATGTGTGAGTAGAGTAGACAACAATGTTTCAGATAAAGTCCTTAGATGTATAGAAGCATGTTTAAATTCTATGAGAATGTTAGCGCAAGTGCAATACAGTTAAAAATAGTTGGGTAAGTTTGAACATATTCCCATTAAAGGGTACAGTAATGCTAACAATTAATTAACAATTGTGTAACAATTTAACAATTAATTAGTAATTATTTTGCTCTTTTGGAGATGCATTGTACTGACATGGATGCCATGAAATTCACCTCAGGAGTGAAGCTGGATACCAAGAAATTCATCTCGAGTGAAGCTGGAAAGTTGAATCTTGGCATCCATGCCATGAGGACATAATTGATTAGAATCGGTGAAACACAATCATAACTTTTCGTAGTACATGGAGTTTATCTACTCCTTGTACAACCAGCTACAGAAAAAAAAGCCAGTGAAGCACTTGGTGAGTGCTGTCACACGGAGAGCTTATAAATATCTGTCAGCAAGTCGGACAGTTTTTAAAAATGCTGTAATTGTGTTCAAAATCAAAGCCAAAAACATTTTTTCTGCTGTTTTATTTTACAGACTGAAGAAACAAAAATATAAGGCAAGATGTGAAGGAACAACCATTGGGTGAGACCTGATCATGACAGAGCTTTAGGGGGTGTATAACAAGTGATCAGTCTTGTCTGTTTTTGTCTGATTCAACTGTGTGTTGTCTGATCCATCCTCGGCATTGATTAGGAAGATCTTGCTTCAGGGCTCTTACTCTTTTCCTACCCATAATTCCCTGTGCTCCACCTAATTACCACAGATCTCATCTGCTGTAGAAGATTTCAGACTCATCTTCGAGGGCTCCTTTGAACTTCGTTCTTCATCAAAAGAAATTTTAACCTTTCCTTGTTCCATTCCTGTAGAATAGTAGTAAATTGTATCCTTTCCTTGTTCCACTTCTGTAGAATAGTAATAATTAAGTGTTTTTTCTTAGATACTTAGTCTTCCTGTAGGATATTAAGTAGTTTTAGTAGTTATAGTAGTGTGTTTAGTAGATGTTCATCGTGTTACACTTCTGCAGTCATTACACTTGGGTTATCCTGCCGTCAGGTGGTTCCCCAGCCGGCCTGAGTTCCAAAGTCAGTTGCTGTCGTTTCTTCCCTGACGTCAGTGCGACAGGGGTATATAAGATGCAGCCGACGCCATTTTCTTCAGTCTTTCTTGCCGTGCGGTGCCTGAAGCAAAGCAGTTCGCAAGTGCCAGTCGGCCGACTACTGAGATTTTCATTCCGTATCCAGAACCGAAGTCTTCTACAAAGCTAAGTACCCCGTTGGGGAAACTTTTTCTTGCCTCAGACCGATGTCAGTAAAAGTTAATAACTGTATTTCTTGAGAAGCAAATACCTCATAAGGATTTCCATTCTTATTGTATCCCATGCCTAGGCCCAGACCACGACGTCACTGGTTGTCGGTTTTGTGCTAGGTTTAACAAGCGCACTATTAAACGTCTGATTTTGCCCGACATTATTTTGGCAGAAAATTCAATTACACCATGCCGTCGGAACTACCGACGACCGGAATACATAAAAAGTGCAAAGACAAGGACAGGCATCCGAGGCCCAAAACTGACGACGAAGCCTCAGCCTCTTCTAGGCCAGTCGCCGGTTCTCCGGTTTTCAGCGAGGCACATTCGCAGCCCCTGACAACCGTTTCTTTAGAACCACAGGCTGCCTCTGACTCCCACGTGGAGATGGCTGACCCTTCGGACTCACAAAATTTTCAGCCTACCGAGACTAACCCTTCAGAGGGATCCGGAGTAGCTGAACAACCTGTAGCTTCAAAGGGTGTTTTCAGACCTACTCAGTTAACCATTAAATCTTCTGCTAAGTCTAAACCTCCTTTAAAAATAAAGAAACAAATTCAACATTCTCCAGGACAGGCCTCCATGCCTAAGAAACAAATGCTCAAATGGCTGAAGACCTAATCACTCTGATCAGGGGGTCCCATCCCCTCCTGATAAAAGGCCTAGACAGGATGCAGACCATGACTCATCTGACCAGGTATCCATCTCTTCAGATTCATCCTCAGACCTAGGATACTCTTTACCCCCTTATGAGGATTCTGATGCTGAGGAATCAATTCCATCAGCCTCTCCGCCTGAGGACTACTCCTTTGGGGAAACCTTACATACCATGAGGGAGCATTTCCATTGGGAGGGCCAGGATTACTCAGAATCCAAGAAAAGGCTCAGAGACTTCCTCTTATTACCTCAACACAGACCCCTTGCTATTCCGCCAGTGTTAGATATTGTGGATGATGTGTATACTGAATCCAGCTTAAATCCTGATTCTTTACCTCCAGCCCTAGTTAAGCCTGACAGATACTACAGAGTCCCTGACTCTCACAAATTTCTTTATAAAAGCCCTGTTGCTGACCCTAAAACTATTTCTCAGGGCCCCAAAGGGGTTAAGGCCTCATCAGCAAAGAATCCAGTCCCCTCTGACAGAGATTCCAGAGCATTAGACAGATTGGGAAGAAAGTATATACATCTGCAACTTTAGCAATGAGGGCCTTAAATTGCCAGTTTCACATGCTAAAATATCAGCAATATTTGATGTCTCAGTTGAAACAAAACATGCTTCCAAACTCAGATCCTCCTAATTTTAAAGAAATGCAGGATTTATTGCATGCAGCTGAACAAGTGGGAAAATATACTTTGCAATGTGGTTTTGATTCTTTAGAGGCCTCCTGTAGAGCAGCAGTTACAGGTTCTGTCATTAGAAGACATGCTTGGTTAAAAGAACATACGTTACCAGATCATGTTAAAGCAAAACTATTGGATGCAACTTTGCAGCAGGATGTGTTATTTGGAGTTAAGGCAGAAGAGGTATTAAAGAAAATGTTGGATAAGGCAAAATCTATGCAAATGGTGAAGGATTTTTCACAGGTTCAGCCTCCTCGATTTAGCAGAAATTGGCCAACAAAGAATTGGTCCTTTCCAATTACAGACAGACCTCAAAGGGGCAGATACAGACATCCAAGAGGTAGAGGTCAACCACAAGGCCCTTACCGGTCTTGACAATGGGGTGCATCAGCCCAGAAAGAAGGGGAAGACAGGCCCCAGCCATATAAAAAACAGCCCCAATGATTTCCCACTACAGCTGCCAAACAGTTCTCTCTTGGCAGCCCCCTTGGGAGGAAAACTGGCACTTTTCTATCACAATTGGCATATGATCACCAAAGACAAATGGGTTCTCAACATTGTATCTCAAGGTTACAGGTTCCACTTTCACACTCTGCCAAGGTTAAAAGGAATGCCAAATCTGCCACCAAATCAACGGGCAGAGGCTCAGAAACAAATTGCAGCACTCTTGGATATGAGAGCTATTCAAAAGGTACCACCACAGGAGCAAGGACAAGGATTTTACTCAAGACTCTTTCTGGTTCCCAGAAAGGACAAAGCCTGGAGGCCTATTCTGGATCTTTCTTCTCTAAACACTTACCTGGATGTTCCAAAATTCAAAATGTTGACATTACAGCAGCTTCTTCCCATGCTGGGCAAGAAAGCTTGGCTCGTAACCTTGGACCTCAAAGAGGCATACCTGCATGTCCCTATCAGACAAAACTGCAGAAGATACCTCAGATTCATAGCTGGTTCAATGCACTACCAATTCTCTGCACTGCCCTTTGGCTTATCTACTGTGCCCAGGGTCTTCACAAAGTGCCTGGCACCAATAATTGTATTTTGCGGACAGAAAGGAATTCAAATTTATCCATACCTGGACGACTGCCTGATTCAAGCAGAGAGCAAAGACATTCTTCTAAAGCATCTGGCGTTTGTATAAAAGTTATTAAATTGCCTAGGGTACACAGTAAACGAAAAGAAATCAAAACTAGTGCCCTCACAAGAGATAATATTCCTGGGTGCCAGCTTGAATACAACGGCCCAGATGGCTTATCTCACGCCAGACAAGCAAGGACAACTGACTCAATATTTTCAGTTGATGGCCACAAGAACCCAGCTCCCTGCAAGAAAAATTCTGCAGGCCTTGGGTTACATGGCATCATGCATGCTACTAATTCCATATGCCAGACTGCATATGAGGAAACTACAATGGTACCTAAAGAGTGTCTGGTCTCAACACTGTCAAAGTTTGGAAACAGTAATACCACTAATTCCTTGCGTTCAACAGGAGTTTTGATGGTGGGCTCAAGCATGTCACCTCAACAAGGGACAGCCTTTCACTCAACCTACAGCCAGGCAAACACTGACAACAGATGCATCGGATTACGCCTGGGGAGCACACATGGCAGGAAAATGTATTCAGGGCAAGTGGCCCGCAGAACAAAGGCATCTTCACATCAATCAAAAAGAGATGCTAGCTGTACAAAATGCCCTTATAGTTTTAAAGGACCTTCTGCATCCAGGACAACTACTACTAAAGACAGACAACACCACAGTTATGTGGTGCATAAACAAGCAAGGGGGCACTCACTCTTATCCCCTCTGCAGACAAACCACGACCTTGTGGAACACAGCTCTAACCTGTCAAGTTCATCTGCAAGCACAATTCCTGCCAGGAGAGAAAAACACACTGGCAGATGACCTAAGCAGAAACATCATGGATCCCCACGAATGGGAATTGAATCCACAAATATTCAGAATGATAACACAAAAATGGTGGAGCCCGGACATAGATCTGTTTGCATCCCCAATGAACTGCCAGCTACAGAAATTCTGCACAAGGACTTACCACCCACAATCATGGAAAGTGGATGCCCTCTCATTCAGCTGGAAAAAACTACAAGTATATGCTTTCCCACCACTACCTCTCCTAACAAAGGTACTCGTAAAAGCCAGGCAAGAAGAGCCAAAGATGATCCTAATTGCCCCAGACTGGCCACGCCTGCACTGGTACCCAATCTTAAAGAACTTAGCACAAGGGCCACCCTGGATTTTGCCTCAAATCCCGCATCTTCTGACTCAGCACAACAATCAGATACTTCACAGCCAGCTAAAAGACTTTAAACCTGGCTGCATAGAAGATTCCTTAGTCAAGCAAGCAATGCCTCTCTCCAAAGCTGTTATGAATGTCATTCTGGAGGCCAGAAGGCCTAGTACCAGGAAAGCCTATTCAGATAAATGAAGAGATTCTGTGTCTGGAACCAGGCTCACAGCCTTGACCCTCTTGTCCCATATATTCCTCAGATACTACAATATTTAACTGAGATGCTGGACAAAGGCCTCTCTTTTTCATCCATCAAGATCCACGCCTCTGCTATCTCTGCTCATTACAACATGGATCCACCAATTTTGTCTAATCCCTTGCTAAAACAGTACCTCAGAGGGGCTAAAAACATAAGACCGGCCCCATAGAGCACCTACTCCAACTTGGGACCTCAACTTCGTGTTGGAAAAATTAACTTTACCTCCTTTTGAGCCAGCTAACACAGCAGATTTAAAATATGTGTCTTGGAAAACTGCTCTGCTCCTGGCAATAACATCAGCATGAAGAGTTTCAGAATTACAGGCACTAATGGCAGTGGAACCTTTCATAATTTTCCACCAAGACAGGGTGTCTTTAAGAACAAACCCTACTTTTATGCCAAAGGTGGTATCAAGTGTGGCTCTAAACCAAACTATTCACTTACCAACTTTTTATCCAAATCCACAGAATAAAGGGGAGAGACTTCTGCATTCTTTGGACATACACAGGCAGTTACGCTTTTACTTGGACAAAACCAAAGCTTTCAGAAAAACTGAGCAATTATTGGTAGCATATGCTGCAGGAGCACAGGGAAAAGCCATTTCAAAACAGACTATTTCAAAACAGACCATTTCAAAATGGATATGACACTGTATACGTTTCTGCTATATACATCATGGGAAACCTGTACCTAACAGCATTAGGTTTCATTCCATCAGGGCAACAGCCACTTCAACTGCCTACCTCAGAGGAGTACCTACCAAGGACATTTTGAAAGCAGCAACTTGGAGTTCTGTACATACCTTCACCAAGCATTACCATCTGCCTCTATACTCTAAATCCAGAGCTGGCTTTGCCACTGCAGTGCTGCAGGGCCTTATAGCCACCCCTAATGCCTTATAGAACCAGCCACCCTACCTCAGCTTTGGGATTCTACCCAAGTGTAATGACTGCAGCAGTGTAACACGATGAACATAGTACAGTTTTGTACCTACCATAAATGCAGATGTTAGAGTGTATACACTGCTGCAGTTTAGGTTACCCTCCCTCCTTCCCCTCTTACTTGCTGGTACGTACCTATGTGTTCTACCCTTACTACCTATGGGGAGTATTTGCTGGTAAGTGAAAGTTGTTGATTGCTTTTCTTATGTATGTTTTATTAGCAATTTGAATTGCCTATCTTTTTGGGGGCACCTGACATCTGGGGCAAGAAAAACTGAAGAAAATGGTGTTGGCTGCATCTTAATATACCCCTGTTGCACTGACGTCAGGAAAGAAGCGACAGCAGCCGACGCCGGACCAAGACTTTGGAACTCTGGCCGACTGGGGAACCGCCTGACGGCAGCATAACCCAAGTGTAATGACTGCAGCAGTGTATACACTTGAACATCTACATTTATGGTAGGTACAAAACTGTACTTTCTTAGTAGTTTAAGTAGTATAGAGTTTTATGGTTCTAGAGGTTTCCTAGTGTGCAGTGCTGTTTATATCAGTAGTGTTAAAAGTAGTTAGCTGTGCAGTTTTAAGATTTTTGCTATTGTGTGCAGTTTGCTTTATTAGATTGATAGTTCTGTATTGTTAATTAGGGTCCAACATGTCAGAGACACAGGGGTTTTAAAAATGCTCTGATTGTGGGCATAAGTTGCCCCCACAGGATCCTTAACAGAAATGTGTTTACTGCCTGGGAACAGAACACCCGGAAACCCTATGTCAGGTTTGCCCATCCTCCAGTGCTAAGGCATTACAACAAAGAAAAGTAAAGCTATAATAGTTAAGGGAATTTTTCCTACTGAGCCTACTCTCTCTCTACTTCAGCTTCTCCAGCCAGGAAAGAGACAGAAAAGTTTAAAATCAAAGGAAAAAACAAATGTGAAAGATGTGAATATAGATAAACCAGAAGAATCAAAGAAAAAGACACTAGATTTGGCTCCTGTTCCAGGATCCGATCCAAAGATTCCTTGGTGATCGGACCCATCAGCTACTCTGATCTTTCTCCCATTGATTGGTCCTGGTTCTCACTGGCACCAGTAAGCAGTAGGCTACATTTGCCTATTTTACAAGACAGGAGACTATCCAGACCTTCCTCTTTGGCTTCTTCCACCCAGTCCTGTAGGAGTCTTTCAGAGCAGGATGTTGACAGAGTGATGAGGGGGTTCCTTGGAGCTCAGATTCAGCTCTCTGAGTGCCTTCATCTTTGAAAGTACTGAGTACAGTACTGGCCACCCCTCCTTTATCCATGCCAGCACCGATCAAGCCAACAGATCTAGCTGGCTTAGTGCTAATCTACCCCAAGGTACCTGTATTGGAGCTGATGGCTTTCTCCATTCAACCCCGACTGGATCCATTAATTTGTTGGATCTGACACAATCAGAGCCAGGGAGGCTGTCAAAGTTGTGATTTTGGCACTGGAGAGTGGGAGGAGGGGTTGACATGGAGACTCTGAGCCATCCCTACCTCTCTTTGCTCGACTTTCAATAACTAAGCTCTGAGATCTTCTTCAAAGTCGAGGCCTCTCTGTTCTGAAGGGTCTTTACCAAGGCTATCGGAGAGGATCCCTTCAGAGTTGATTGATCATCAGTCTTTGAGGTTTTTCAGCGAGTTCTTTTGACTCAGAGGATAAGACATATTCATCACGATTTACGCCATCTAAACTTCACACCACATCTGGCTCCTATCCATCATCATTCTTTTAGACAGGGACCGCCAGAACCGAGACCCAGGAGGCTTATCTGATAAGCTCCCAGTCTGACTTGGAACCCCCTGACATTCCCATGGTGCAAGTTCACCAAAAACAGATGTATAAGTGGAAGCACATCGACTCTTCTCCAGAGTCAGTCACTGATAATACAGACTTTGATGAAGGAAAAAGATCCCCCAGATCCCCACCTGAAGACATCACCTTCAGTGAAATCCTGGAATTGAAACAGAAGGGGGGTGTTCCAAAGTAGATCCTGGGTGCTGGCCCATTAACATCCTGGGTGGTACCTCCTGTTGACCCCTTTGTTGTATGACCTCATGGCACATGGGCATGGAATGATCCTGATGTGGTGGAAGCCATTCCCAAGAAACCTGACAAAATCTTGTCAGCACTTTCAGACAGACAGACAGTACCAGAGTATGGTAGGAGCTGTAACAACCAAGAAAGAGCTTTCAGAAGACAGCACTTTGGTCTGTCATCCTAAAAAGGAGTCAAGGGTATTGGATCATTTTTGGAAATGGAGGTATGCTTTGGCATCTTGTACACTATGAGCACTGAGCTTATTTTATCACATGTCACTTGATTTCAGAGAGATTTGACTAAAGAGATCTCGAAGTCTCCATAAGGGGTCCTGCCAACGGATACCCAGAAAACAGTGGAATATCAGCTCTTGACCTGACAATCCTCATCTAACATGACCATGTAGCTGATTTCTAATGCAGCCAATGGCACAGCAAGAGCAGTAGGCACTGGAATTACAGTATGCCAGCATGCTTGGATGCATCTTTGTGACTTTACGGAAAGTTTCAAGATGTCCTTCATTAATGCCCCTTATGATGGGTCCACTTTGTTTGGTCCTATGCTCAAGGAAACTATGACTAAAAGCCAGCAGGACGGTAATACCCTCTCTGCTGTTGGAATCTGCTTCTCTACTACTCAGAGATCCTTTTCTAGGAATCAGAGGTCTGGGAAGAAAATGTGCTTCAGGAAGTCGCAGGCATTTTTACCAGTAGACTTCAAGGCATAGGCTTACATGTGGCAGAGGAGGAAGTCATTAGAATGGATGTCACCCCAGTGGCAGGAACAGACCGCAAGGTCAGGGCTTCAGCGGGCTCTTTTCAGAGAAGCTCTTCTATTGCCCCTGAGAGGTTGCTCGACTACTGTACACTGGACGGAGTAAGGGGATGATTGTTTCCGCATCCTCTAGCCTGGCAAAGTATAGCAGCAGATTCCTGGGTGCTAGGCATTATTTCCAAAGGCTACATAATTCCATTTTCCCATCCTCCAAAATGGAAGAGGTCAGTTCCCAATCCTCCACCCAATCAGCAGGAACTAGAAGTAGCAAAAGTTTTAAAGCTACTAGTAAAGAGTCATCCAACTAGTCCCCAAACACCAGCAAGGATCCAGAGTCTTTTAAAGGTTCTTTTTACTTCCAAAGAAAATAGAGCACTCAGACCTATTGTGGACCAGAGTTATTTAAATCAATTCATGAAACAGACAAAATTTCCAGATTGTCACAATTCAGTCCGTTTTGCCTCCTTTTGAGGAAGGACATCTGGATGCACTCAGTAGAGCTCAAGGACACGAACTATCACATCAAGACAGAGAGGCGTTCAAGGAGATTTCTCCATTTCAGGCTGGCAGCCAATCATTATCCTTTAAGGGAGCTGCCCTTTGGTCTCACCACGTCCCCAAGGTGTTCACCAAGATGATGGAAGTAGTAGCACCATGGCTTCGTCTGCTAGGGATCAAGTATTCCCATATTTGGATGATGAGCTCCTAACAGCTACCTGGGATTTAACATTATGTCAACACGGAGACCTTTTGCTCTGGTTAGTTCAGGAATTTGTCATTTCCATCAACATTGGAAAAAAAGTCAACTTACTCCTACTCAAGCTATAGAATTCATCAGATGCCACTTGAATACAGCTTCTGAAATAGTTAGCCTTCCTCCTTGCAGGGTACATTACATCCAGCTGACATTTAACTCTCGTTAAATATCTATCTTCCCTAGCCAGTGTAATACTTCGGATGCTGGGTTTAATGGCTTCAACTATTCTATTGGTTCCCTTGATGAGAACACATGAGGGTGCTTCAGTGGACCTTAATGGTGCAATGGTCACAGGCTTGGACTCATCTTCATTCAAAGATATGAATTGCTCTTGCTTGCAGAAACCATACATCTTGGTCGATAACATCTCCACCATTGACAGAGAAGGGCTTTCCTTCATGAGGAATTCCCCTGCAGAAGTAGTGATGATGGATGCTTCCTCCAGGAGTTGGGGGGGGAGGGAGGCACTTCAAGGGAAACAATGTCCATGCCTCCTGGTTGCAGACATAGGTAAAACTTTACATCAACATTCTGGAGATGAAGTCAGTCCTTCTAGTTTTGCAGGCCTTCCAGGATGCTGTCCCCTCAGGTGTAATAGCTTTTCAGACAGACAATATGTCAGTAGTCTGATATAAAAAAAACAGGGAGGAGCACTCTTCTACTCATTATGTTGAGAAGCAATGAGGGTATGGTAGTGGGCTTTTTCAGAGCAGTGCACATCCCCAGGAATTCTAATGTTTTAGCAGATAAATTGAGCAGATGTATCCTGATGCCTCACCAATGGTCCCTAACCTCAGTAGTGGGTGCCAAGATATTCAGTCATTAGGGGCAGCCTTGCTGGAATCTTTTTGCCTCATTTCTCAACAAGTGCAGCAATTATTTTGCCCTAGTCTCTCCACAGTCACCGAGGGACACTGTTGTCCATCATTAGTCCCAGAGTCTCCTCTATGCTTTCTCTCTTCTTCCATTAATGAAGAAATTCATACAGAAAGCAAGGATGTGTAAGGCCAGGGTAATCCTCCTAGTCCCCTTTTGGCCTCGATAGAAGTGGTTTCCCTTCTTATGGCCTGTACTAGTTCATTCACCCTGGATGCTGGACAACTTTCCAGACCTCCTTTCTCAACCATCCAGTGTGCCTCCTCCGGATCAGAAATCGACGAAGCTGTGACCACTTGGTTCCCCCAATTTTAGCATTAGCCAGAGATGCCAGGCTTTCCCCTTCAGTAATGTGAATTCTCAGAACTTCCCAGAAAGGTTTATTATAGCAAATGGAAAAGTTTTTTTATCTGGACAATTTCTAGACCTATTCTCGGCTCCAGTTTCAGAGTTATTTCAGGCTGGTTCCAGCTATTCTATGATCAAGGTATATCTGGCAGCCATTTCCAGTTTCCTTGTAGGCTTGGATAATTCCTCCATAGTCTCCTTAAAAATATCAAAAGCCTTCTTAAAGTGAACCTTACTTCTTTGGCCACCAAATAGAGACCGATTGCCTCCCTGGGACATTACCATTATGTTACAGTCATTAACTCAGTCACCCTTAGAACCTGCAGTATCAGTTGACATCCAATTTCTCACTTGGAAAACTATCTTTCTAGTAGCAATAACTTCAGCCAGAAGGATTTCTAAATTACAAGCCCTTCTTCTAAACCACCTTATCTGTTTTTTTTTTCATAAGTCTAGAGTTTCTTTAAGGACTAATGCTTATTTCCTACTAAAGGTGGCATCTGAATCTTCATTGAGCCAATCTGTTCATTTACCAGTTTTCTTCCCAGAATTTTCTAGTAAAGGTGAATACATGATGTCCTTCTATTCCTATGTTGCAGTATTCTTGGTGTGGGATTTCCTGCCTTCAAGCGACTGGTACGTCGGCTCCTATACAAAAGCTTCAGCTTGGCTGTTGCAGCTGTGTGGGATGTCACATGTCGGGCCATTAACCAGCGACCTTATGTTGATGTCTGCACGCACAATCCTCAGAACTTTTCAGCTGCAGATGACTTTGCATCATACAGTCGTTCTCCTGGTATTGGATCGACTATAGATAAATAACCCATTGGGTTTTTGCATTTCTAATATTTTACAGATCTTTCGCATTGCTTAGGCTTGGTTGTTGTAGCTGTCAGCTGATGTCAGGGAAGAAGGAAAAGTGCCAGTGTGGGTGCCAAATTCCCCATAAGGAGGCCCATGATAAATGCGTTTTCTGCTTAGGCCGGGAACACTACCATAACGCCTGCCCTATTTGTAATCATTTATTCCTAAGACCTTACGTAGCCGCCTTGCAGTTTTAAATCTTAGCTTAGAAAATCAACTCCTCAAACGGCTGGCTCTCAGGATGGATCCCACTTCAGAGGCCACCCAAGAAACTCCGTGTAAGAAGGCCAAAATGCCTAGGCCTTCATTGCCTGCCGCTTCGCACCCAGATGCCCCGCCAACTGCTGATGTAGGAGTTGAGGAGCACTTGGCAAATCCGTCGGCACCGTCGACCTCCCTCTGAGGCCGCTGCACAGCCGATGACCGGCACATCCACGGAGCTTTCTCAGACACCGACACCTGTCGATGTCAAAGGGGAACCATGTTTGGTGGTTCCTTCAACTGGAATCCAGACCTCGGATACAGCCGCTGCCAAACCCAGCTCTAGACCGACTCCTAAGGCCACTCCGACCAAAAAGAAGCACAAAACTCCTGCTTCTGAAGCCCCTCTAGACCAGGAGGCCTTCACCTCTTCGCTTATGCAAGCTTTTATGGCCCTTAGGCCTTCTGCCTCACCCACAGCTACATTGCCTCTGCTAATCCCTAGGCCTCCCTCTGCTTCTTCTATCCCCATGGCCCCCCTCCTTGAGGAAGAAGAACATGAGTCTTCATACTCTTCCTTGGATGAATCCATCACTTATGCATCCCAGATTGCTTCTCCCAAGGAATATTATTCTCCTGATGAGGATTCTGTGGAAGGGGATTCTCCACCTGAAGACATTACATTTGGTGAAACCATCACCAAAATGAAAGATTATTTCAAATGGGATACTTCCCAAATGACAAAAACCCAAAAAAGATACTTGGAAATGCTGCAAGTGGAGTCCCCCTCCCCTACAGCTGTACCCCCTGTTATTCCAGCATACTTGGATGCCTTTACTGCAGCTTCTAAAACACCTGACTCATAGCCTCCTGCACTTAAGCGCCCAGACTGCTTCTACAAGGTGCGAGAGGAACAAAAATTTCTCATAAAGCCACCCTTAGCTGACCCAGCAGTGATTGCCACTGCCCCTGATAAACAGTCTAGGTTGTTACCTTCTGCCTCCCTATTGCCCAGGGATAAAGGTAGCAAATCCAAGGATAGGATAGGCAAGAAGGTGTACACTTCATCCACTTTGGCCTTCAGAGCCATTAACTATCAAACACACATGACAGAATATGCCCTGGACTTAGTATCCCAAGCCACCTCTATGCTGGCTTCAATTCCTGACAGTCCAATTAAAACTGCCATCTCCTCCAAATTATCCTTAGCCCTACAAGTGGTTAGACACTCCGTAAGATGCAGCTAAGATGCTGCAGAAGCATCTGCTCACTCTGCAGCATCAGGATCTCTCCTTAGGAGATTTTCCTGGCTTAGACTACAGAATCTGCCAGAGGACTTCAAGTCCAAAATCTTGGACGTCCCCCTGGATTACAACTTCCTCTTTGGAAAGCAATCTGCAGACCTATTTAAGAATCTGCAAGAAAAAAGCAAAGAATTGCAAAATATAAAACATCTCCTGGTATCCCCTATACTGAAATTTTATCAAAACTACCCAGCTAAGACTACCTTTGTTAGGCATAACCCACATTCTGCTGCCTCCTCCTCCAGACCCAGAAGAGGAACTAGAAAACATTCCTCATTCAGGCCTACTGGCCCACCTTCTCAGCCTAGACAACCCTTTGAGGACAGGGGAGGTCCAAATAATGTGTGACTGCCTTACCCATCAGCCCCTCTCAGCTCGCCTTATCCACTTTCTCACCTTCTGGCAAAAAATCACTACAGACCAATGGGTATTAACCATTATTCAAAAAGGGTACTTTCTATCCTGGAAACAAATTCCCCCCTGGAAGGGCATTCCATTTCCCCCCAAAAAGCAATGCCATCTTGTTCCGCAAATTCTGTCAGACCTGCAACAACAAGGCACAATAGAGCCAGTTCCTGCAGGACAAGAAGGAAAGGGATTTAACTCCCTTCTGTCCCTGGTCCCTCGAAAGGATGGTCCCTGGAGACCCATTTTGGATCTCTTCTTCCTAAACCTTTACTTGCAGGTACCCACCTTCAAAATGCTATCACTTCCCACTCTCTTACCCCTCATACTCTCAAATGCTTTCATGGTCACCTTGGACCTAAAAGATGCTTACCTGCACATTCCCATCAGGGCCTCACACAGATGTTTCCTGCGTTTCTCTGGCCCATCCTTGCACTTCCAATTTACAGCCTTGCCCTTTGTAAACACTCTTGGGGCAGTGGATAAACCAAAGTGCCTTGCTTCAGCCATTGCCTTCTGCAGGATCCAAGGAATCCAGATTTACCCATATCTGGATGACATCCTTATCCTAACACAGTTCAAAGATTCCCTCTTAAGGCATCTACACTCCACTATGTCCCTTCCACAAAGTCTAGGGTTCACCTCAAACCTCAAGAAGTCCTCCTTGAACCCAGGCAAGGACAAGACATTCCTAGGTTGCAGAATCAGTACAGAACGAATGAAAGCCTTTCTCCCACAGAACAAGGTTCTACCTCTAACTTCCCACTTCCAGGAAGTCTTGTTCTCCCAGACAGTCACTGCAAGGCAATTCCTTTGACTTCTGGGATTGATGGCAGCAACCATTCCCATGCTACCATTGGCCAGAATGCATATGCTAAAACTGCAATGGTACCTCAAAAATATCTGGTCACAACACCAGAATCACTTGGAACAAGTTATCCCCCTTCTTTCCTGTTTAAAGAAGGAAATCATTTGGTGGATCCAACAAGTACAACTAAACCTGGGGCTTCCACTGCAGCCCCCTCAACCCACACAAATATTGCATACAGATGCCTCAGACTCAGGCTGGGGAGCCACCTTGCACTCTTACAGAGTCCAAGCCCAGTGGCAACCTCCCATAGTAACCAAACACATCAATGTAAAGAAGATGACAGCAGTTCTTTTAGCTCTACAGACCTTCCTACCACTACTGCTTCCAGGTCCTCTTCTGATAATGACGGACAATACCACTGTTATGTGGTACATCAACAAACAGGGAGTTACCAAGGCATACCAATTGTGCAGGCTAGCCCTACTAATGTGGGACCTAGCATACCAGCACAACCTGTCCCTGCAAAACAGTTACATCCCTTCGCAGGACAACAAGCAAGCAGACCTCCTGAGCAGAGCATCCTCTCCACAACACGAATGGATGCTGGATAGGGGTCTATATTAGCAAAGCGAAAAACCCTATGCACGAATACCAAAACATCGACCCCTATACCGCGAACCACGAAAATCCCGAATGCACTAAACCGCGAAAAAAAAAATATCGAACTGTCGTAGTCTGCCAACCCCACCACCCGCTACATACTACCTACCCAAACAAAATAAATAAACCACATACATACACTAACCAAACCCTACTTCTAACCTAAACTAAAGCACCAAAACCCTACCTCCAACACTACACTAAACCCCACAAACACAACTATCTATGCACTCTCCTTAACCCCTCCCTAACCCTAAGGTCTGTAACTACCGCACACATCCCCTACAGACATACACCTAAACAAAATAAAAGCACCAAAACCCTACCTCCAACACTACACTAAACCCCACAAACACAACTATCTATGCACTCTCCTTAACCCCTCCCTAACCCTCAGGTCTGTAACTACCGCACACATCCCCTACAGACATACACCTAAACAAAATAAATAGTACACATACATACACTTAAAAAAAACCTACACCTAACACTACACTAACTCTTACATACAGTACCTATCTGTGCACTTACCTTAACCCAAATCCTAACACTAAAGTACTATCTATCACACACTTACCTTACAGAGCTGTACTGCAGACGTGCCAACTAAAACAGATAGACATTTCTAAATTCCCGGTTTTGACCGTTCATGGTTTACGTACTTCGCGCAATACGGTTTGACGTCTTTGTATTCACCTAAAGGGATTTTCAATCCTGTAATAGTAACCCGCTGGATAGGATGGTCTTTCTAAACAGAGTCCACCGGTGGGGCTCTTCACAAATAGACTTGTTTACCTCCCCGCAGAACAGGCAGTTGCAGGCCTTCTGCACAAAGACTTACTCCCCCCCCCAAGCCTGGAGAGTAGATGCCTTCAGTTTCACCTGGGAGGGGAAGTTCCTGTATGCCTTCCCTCTGATTCAGAAAGTCCTTCTGAAAATCAGGAAGGACAAACCAAAAATCTTACTAGTGACTCCCTACTGGCTAAGGCAGCACTGGTTCCCCTTTTGTACAATTTAGCCAAGGGCAATCACTGCAAGTTGCCCCACAAGGTGGACCTTCTGACACAAGACAAAGGAACTCTCCTATACCCACACTTGCAAATGCTGTCCCTGACTCTGTGGGTGATAAATTACTAACCCCATTCAGACACCACGATTCAGAGAACGTGCTGTCAGTCCTGAGGGAGGCCAGGAAACCCACTACTAGAAAATCATACCTTGCCAAATGGGAAAGATTTATTCAGTGGTGTCTGGGACAGGAAAGGGACCCTTACCAGGCTGACACCCCCCCTAGTCCTCTCATATGTGTCAACTTATAAAGGGTGGACTTTCCTATTCATCAGTGAAAGTCCACCTCTCCGTATTATCAGCCCTGCTTCCCTCTAGATCCCCCTTGTTAGCCAGGCTACATGTGAAACTCTTCCTTAAAGGGGCCTTACACATCAGACCACCTAAGAAGCGTATTACTCCACCATGGGACCTGAACTTCATCCTGGAAAAGCTCACCCAGCTCCCCTTCGAACCGGCTAATATAGCCTCTTTACAGTTTATCTCTAAATCAATCCATTCACCTACCCAATTTTTCCCCTCTCCCACTAACCAAGGAGAGAGGATACTCCATTCCCTAGATGTCCACAAGCAACCGATATTTTACCTGGACAAGACTAAGACATTAGGAAATCCAAACAACTCTTTGTATCTTTTCACCCCAGGGCACTGGGCAAGGCAGTCACCAAACAGACCATTGCATCCTGGATTAGAAAGGCAATCTGTTTCTGCTACTCACAGCATGGAAAAAACCTCCAGTTGGGGTTAAGGCACACTCCACAAGAGCAGTGGCCACTTCCAAGGCCTTCCAAAAAGGCATGGACACAGCTTCCATTATGGAAGCAGCTACATGGTCCACTATCCCACACGTTCACCAAACCTTACAAATTGGACCAAATCTTCAAAGCAAGCGCAGAATTTGCCAGGGCAGTCCTACAAGGCTTTGTGGAATCATTTTCTGCATCCACTACCCTTTCATCAAACTAAGCTGTGGTACTCTCCCACACCAAGAATACTGCAACATAGAAATAGAAGGACATAGAATAGTTGTGTAAAAATCTTACCATAACCATAGATGTCCTTCTCTTCCATGTTGCAGTATTCCTTCCTACCCACCATTCCCCTGACAGACTCTAACGGTCTAACTGATCCCTGATGCCTCTCTCCATTACAGAAGAGACCCAGGGCCTTATGACTGTCACCTTTGGCTGCCTGTCCTGTTGGGATATCTACTTTGCCTGCTTAGCTTTAAGTTCTGAGGATTGTGCGTCCAGACGTCACACATAGAGTCCTTGGTTTATGGCCCTACGTGTGACATCTTGTGCAGCTGCAACAGCCAAGCTGAAGCTTTTGTATAGGAGCCGATGTACGAGTCGCCTGAAGGCAGGAAATCCCACACCAAGAATACTGCAACATGGAAGAGAAGGACATCTATGGTTATGGTAAGATTTTACACAACTGTTCTTTACAAATGCTGGATGTGCATTGTCTATTGCAATTCTACCTTCACAGGACAAGACCATTCAGGAAATTGGATTGTTTGTTGCTTTCTCAAAACAGAAAATGGGGAAGTCCCTTTCCAAAGTTACTTTGACTAGATGGCTTTTAGACTCTCTCTCTCCTTTTTATATATGAAAAAAGGCTAGGTATTGCAATCTAAATCAAAAAGTCATTCAGCCAGTGTGGTTGTTGCATCTACAGCGTTTGCAAGCCAACTTCCTATTGATGACATCTGTGCAGCAGCCACTTGTTCTACAGTTCACACCTTTATTTCTCTCAACAAATCGGATGAACAATCCAGGTCTCATTCATCCGTTAGCTCCACCTTTCTCAGGAATATCCTTCCATGAGTCCACCCAGGCCTTGGTGCTTGAGAAATCGGTCCCACAGTTGAATTGGATGCAAATAGACAACACTGGATATGAAAGTTTTGTACTTGCGATAATGATAGGTCGATGTCTGTTTTTGTCCATTTTAACATCCCACCTGCCAACTCCCTCCAAATTGTCAGTTGTATTCCTGAGGACTGGGTTAGGATTAAATAGACATCTCTTACCTTTGCTTAAAATGTACCTGCTGTATTGCTACAGGATGATTTGCTAGCTGATACTAGTTAACTTTATTGCTTGTGATAGTCATTGGGATTTCTAAGCAAGGCAGTCTCAATCTGAGGTGATTAGGTGGAGCACAGGGAATTTTGGGTAGGGGTAGAGTCAGAGCCCTGAAGCAAGGTCATCATAATCGCTGCTGATGTTGGATCCACCAGTCAACTCACAGTTGAACCAGATGAAGAACAGACCATATGGATGTGTCATTATGGTAAGTACAGAACTTTCATTTTTACACCTCTGAAAGTGTTGCTATGGTCAGGTTTTGCACCACAGAAGTACTTCATAGGTTTGTCTTCTCTGCAGTTTTGAAGAGTAGTCACAGTGCTCCATACACTCCAAATAAATTATATTGCTGAAACCTTAGTGCTATTAATGTAACATTCTGAACACTGCTGATTATTAGAGATTTCTGGATGTCACAGTGCTGTTTGTATAAGAATTACGAATGCCACACAAAGTGTACATGTAACATTAGTCGTAAATATTTCATCCACTTTTCCTGTTGCTGAATTTGACTGAGGCCTTCTGTAGGTTGACCCTTGTACAGGGCCCCACTCCCCATTCAATCCACCATTTATAGGAAATGCTTTTTTTTTTTATTTATTTATTTTTTTTTTTTTTTGCACTTATGCCCCAGCTTTGTCCCCTGGTGGTGCTTATAATGTTTGGCTTGTATTGAGGCATTGAGTTGGGGACATCTGTAATTCACAACTGTTCACTTGCCTCTTCTCCTCTTGTAAGCTTCAATTCTCACAATTAACTGCCTGAATTCCACAGGATTTGTATTAATGGAGATTGCTTTTGGAACCCCATCCCTTTGTACAGAGATGGCTGAGCAGGCAGTGTCATCTTGATTTCTGCCCTTCATCTCAGACTGTTGACACCTGAAGTACCGGATTGACTTGTGTCACTGGCATCCACCCTACTCCTGTCCCAGTGCAAAAGTTTAATAATCTTTTGTTGCTGAATTCTGATCATTTTGTTGCTATAGTATATGTATACAGTAGCATGAATTGTTTCTCAGGTTTAAAACTTTTACGTTGACTGTAGTTGTGTCTTCAAATATTTTTATGAAATAATATTAGTCAGCTTGTAAGCAAAATAATCTGTTTAGTGGCATGGCTTACTGAGAGTACATATGCCAGGCTGAAGGCAGCATGATTAGAGTGTAAGCTTTGTATACCAAAGTGTGACACTGCTCACTATGCTACTAATGCTTTCCTGCTCCCTCCATTTCAGTCTTGCCTCTCATTACCCCCATGTGATTATTCCCAGTTTACTCTTTCCTTTTCTTTTTCCTCCTGCTGCCTCTTTCCTTCATCCTTTTATATAAAAGAGCATGCAAATCTAGCAGCTTTGTTTACATATTGCATTTATTTTTATGCATACTGTGGAAAAGAATGCTTTTCCCTGGCCAGAGGAATAATGTTTTGCCTAACTGACCACATAGGTGTAAAAGGATTTCCTTCCAGTAATGGCAACTGTTTGATTTTTCCTTGGCCCAAGTAATATTTTTCATAACTGACTATATAAGAGAGAAATGTTTTCCTCCCATTAATGGCAATTGCTTATGACAAAACAGGTATAGCTGCAGACATGTTGTCATTATGTCCTGTCTCCATGCAAAAAGCACAATGTCAAAATTATCAGATTCTTTGACAGATACTGCACCTCTTTTGCTCACATTTGAAACTGGCTACATGGACACTAGACTACTCAGTCAGGTCATGTAAGGATAAATAGATTGTGTACGTTCTGTATGTGGGGTAATCTGCATGCTTTCATGATTAACAGCTTTATGTGTAATTGATGACAGATTGACTGTCTGAGCAAGTATTCACTCTGTGTTTGATTTCCTGATGATTTGAAATCTACAATTCCTAACTTCCATTAAGGCTGTACCTCTTATTTTAGCCATGGCATTGTTTACCATTTCAGGAGTAGAAGACATCCCATGTAGCCTTGCATGGTTAATACAGACATCACTGATCTCATCTTCATTTAACTCATTTTTTTTTAAATATTTTCATCTTTCATTCTTCATCAGTAATGCTCTTTACAATGTCTTCCCTAGTTTTGCTTCAGAATTGTGAACCACCTTGTTTATCTGGGGGACATTATAGGCTGGGTATCCACAGTGAATGCACTTCTACTCGCCCCACTTTTCTTATTTGCTTCATTTCTTGTTTTGTATTTGCTTGAATGGGCCTCGGTAAAATTGGCAAAAAATCTTATCTGCTTAAAACCTTTATTGGGTAAATAATCATTACTCACAAACATTATTATAAGAAATGTAATGTAAAAGTAGAAAGAGTAACACTAACATTTAAAACTATACTGAAACATATATCAGTATGTTCTACTCAGTAGTGTTTAAACTGCTATAAATGTTAATTTGTTTGCACTATGACATTTAGTTTTTGTGTGAACTTACTTGAATTAATGATCGTCTTGATAAGAGTAATAAGGTGCTAGGTTATGGTGAATTTGCACCCTGTTTTCCAGTTCAGAGGGCTTGAGATAATGCACAAAACCAAGATGGACTTTCATTCTACACACTTTTGTGGCCCATGTGTTTAGGGAGCCAAGTATTAGTAAATGTGATGTGATTCAGAGCTGTGGAATGACATTATTTGGAATCACGAATCATGCTGGCTTCTTCTATGGAACAGACACTGTGGCATATGGCCTGGTTGTCATAAATACCATCTTCAGAAAGAACTGCTCTGAAATACCCTCAGTCTAAGCAGTAGCATAACCTTGACTATGTAATTGTCAGGACTTGTGTTCTAAAGGTTGTCTGCATCACCGGGACCACGTGAACAATTTGGTTGCTAGACAGGTCATAATCTTTTCAGATATATTATGAGCATTTGATTTGGGAACATTCAGGTTTCTAAACTCAGTCAAGAGCGTTCATCACCAAATCCCTTCAAGATCTGGTGATTCAAAAGGACTTCTTACAAGGTCTTCAGACAGTACTTTCTGCCATGCCATTAGCTGATGATGACCGTGATCTGTATTTAAAAAGTTAGCCACCAAGCTCTCATGTATGTGCTGAAACCATTAGTTACATCACACAACATTACCTAAAACGGTTGAGTGAAAATATTAATGTGATTTAGCATCAGTTCAGCATGAGAAGAGGAGCCCTCTGCACATGGCAATCAGTTCAGCATGAGAAGAGGAGCCCTCTGCAAATGGCAATCAGTTCAGCATGAGAAGAGGAGCCCTCTGCACATGGCAATCAGTTCAGCATGAGAAGAGGAGCCCTCTGCACATGGCAATCAGTTCAGCATGAGAAGAGGAGCCCTCTGCACATGGCAATCAGTTCAGCATGAGAAGAGGAGCCTTCTGCACATGGCAATCAGTTCAGCATGAGAAGAGGAGCCCTCTGCACATGGCAATCAGTTCAGCATGAGAAGAGGAGCCCTCTGCACATGGCATTCAGTTCAGCATGAGAAGAGGAGCCCTCTGCACATGGCAATCAGTTCAGCATGAGAAGAGGAGCCCTCTGCACATGGCAATCAGTTCAGCATGAGAAGAGGAGCCCATTGCACATGGCAATCAGTTCAGCATGAGAAGAGGAGCCCTCTGCACATGGCAATCAGTTCAGCATGAGAAGAGGAGCCCTCTGCACATGGCAATCAGTTCAGCATGAGAAGAGGAGCCCTCTGCACATGGCAATCAGTTCAGCATGAGAAGAGGAGCCCTCTGCACATGACAATCAGTTCAGCATGAGAAGAGGAGCCCTCTGCACATGGCAATCAGTTCAGCATGAGAAGAGGAGCCCTCTGTACATGGCACAGCGGGATGTCATGCCAGTAGAAGAAAGCAACAGCAGTATCTAAAGCAGGAGCTCAAAGAAAGTAAGTAGTATATTCATAAAGTAGCAGAGCATGTTATGAGAATTAAGCCAGTGTGGTAATGGAGAAAAAAGATCTTACCAAGATGGATGCCTTTAAGAAGGGGTGTAGAAATTAGGCAAGTGTGTGCTGGAGGAAATTAACAAAGGTGCAAAGTTGCAAAGGTTTGGGGTGTCCAACCTTTTGGCTTCCTGGGGCCGCATTGAGTGAACAGAAATGGTCTTGGGGCCGCATATAAAATATATCATATAGTTAACTCTTTCGTTGCTCCGGAAGACCACAGTCGACCTCCTGGCTGTACTGTTGGTGCATTTGAACAATGAATAAATGTAATAAATGCCTAATATTTGCCTTAAAATTCTAATTCTCATTCTAATTCTCTAATCTAACAGTTAATTCTAACATCTTAGTTAAAATATATATATATATATATATATATATATATATATATATATATATGTGTGTGTGTGTTTTTTTTTTTTTTTTTACAAATAAACAGATATTCACTACAGCACTAGCATTTCTCACTGGGAATAGCATTCCAACAGTCCAACTACGTCAAATGTCAACATCAGCAGTCCTACAATACTATAATCCACAAAAGTAAGCCAACAAATTTGCAATAAAGTAAAGAATTCACATTACTGACTTAATAAAACAATTCTGAATAAGCTACAAAAGGGTCTCACCCAAACAAATAACTGGTGCCAGAAATATGGCCTCAAGCTAAATGCCAAAAAATGCATCATCCCCTTTGAGGAGAGTGATGTCCCCACAAATTATCACATTAATAACAGTGTTGTAACCACGCAATCAGTCATATGGTACTTGGGCACCCAGGTTGATACAAACTTGACTTTTGACCACCACGTTGTCTCCGTTGTAAGGTAAGCGTTTTACATGGTTCACTTCATTAGTAAGTGTATCTCATCCTGGGACAAGGAGGTCATAACATCCCTGTATTCTTCCTTTACAAGAGCCATTATTGAGTGCAATGCCCCTTTTGGCATGTGCCTCAGCAAAACGCCCTGCCAAA
This sequence comes from Protopterus annectens, assembly GCF_019279795.1. NCBI lineage: Eukaryota > Metazoa > Chordata > Ceratodontiformes > Protopteridae > Protopterus > Protopterus annectens. The sequence goes on from NC_056746.1 coordinate 318,903,378, forward strand.
ACAAAGACTACAACCATTTCTGACAAAAAAGGTCAAAGGACTAAGTTCACTTAGTTATCCAAACAGACTATAAAGCTTCTTGCTTTCCTCTGTCTCTCACTGGCCCCTATAAATTTCATCATTGGCTTGCTTTTCAGGCTAAGAAAGATCCTGCCTTAAGAGACTTCCTCTATATCAGAAATACTGGTTATACTTAAAACGCTCACTACAAAGACCACAGCCTTCACTGCAACATAAACAAGCCACTTTTTATGGACAGGTTCTTGACACAAAAATCTTCAACTTCTGTAAAAAGCTCCTCTCATCATCAAACAATGTAGTTCAGCAACACGATGGCTGGATGGATAGCCATAAATGTAGTTTTTGGGTAAGTAGCATAGCCTTCATCAAACCAAATGGAAAATCCACATACTAACCTTTCCCAACTGGATGGCTAAGATCTAATATTGGTTACTCAAGTCTAGTTGCCCAAGAAGAGGGGCATGTTTAACTAAGAATTCCATTTGCAAAATTATATTCAGTATTCATATTAAATCTCTCTCTCTTACACACACACACACACACACACACACACAATAAAGCCCCTACTTGTAAAATAGGCAACCTCAGTAATCACATGACACCCACTAACTGAATGAAATTGTCTGGAAGTCAAAATATCTGGAAAAAAAAAATCATAATATTGATGGATTCATCCATGTAATTTCCCACCACCAAAAGGACGATCAATAAATCAACAAACTACTGCTCGGAAAAAAGTAAATCAATAAGAAAACCATAAACTATAATGCTACATACTGGTGTAAACATATAACTTGTGTCAATCCCCAGGTTTATCCATATCAAAAGATTTTCAGAACTTTCTCCTAAAACCTTAAATCATTGATATTTGCCTTGCTGTAATTATAACTGTAAAAAAAAATGTTTTTAAGTTTATTCGGTACCTCAATGATTCTCACTGTTACGAGATGTAATCTCTGCCATATTGTACGAGTACTACATCCATAATTTGCTGTCTCTCTCTCTCTCTCATGTATTGTATTATATTGTTTTATGTTATTTTTGGAGCTTTTCTCCCCGAGCCTCCGCTGAAAATGGACCTGTCCAGTCGGACTTTCCCAGTAAACAAATGTAAAATAAAATAAAATAAATAAAAATAAACTTCCCTCCAATCTAAAGCCATTTGACATTCAGACATTTTAATTTGTGCAGAAGTTACTCACAGACTGACAGTTTACTGAGCTGTAATGCTGACCTTCATTTTTGAAAAAAACAAATTCCCAGACTTTGTCAATAGCTCAAAGTGTAGATAGGATTATATATTTATTTATTTTTGGAAAACATCTTTAAAACTGTTAAATTGATTACACACCCTGAAACACAGTAAAAGTTATTTTGATTATGTAAACCACAGACTGCTGCAAGAAATCAAAGTCACATTAGCACTCTATGCTTATGTCCGAACAGATGAATCATACCTGTCAATTCCAAAAGAAGTAAAGTAACTTAATAAGAAGGTTATTTGCAAGGTTACATGGCAGTTTATATTGGAAATAAGCAGAGATATTAAAAAGGCTCTGTTTTTCATAATTATGCCTAAAAGTCTTCCAAGGTAAATACAACTTCTGATTTAGTATGGAACCATACCTCTCAATCTTAGAGCAAAATATCTGGACAAAGCGAAAAATGAAAGTGGGACACAGCCCCAAAAATAGTTATGCATCACAGAAACCATTGAAACAACTGTAGCTGCAAACATTATACATCACTTATAATCTTTCTATTCCATCATTGTCAAACATTATATGGCTCATTCAGTCATGCCTTCTTTTGCATCAAAGAAAACCATGCTTTGAAATGACAAATGCATTAAAAATAATAAATAAAACACATTGCGTCAACATCCTGCAACTTCCTAGGGAGGGTGGCCTAATGGTTAAGGTGTTTGCCTTACAAACACAAGGTTCAGGGTTTGAGTCTCACAAGGGATAATTGGCTAAGCTTAAAATGGCTCGCAAGGGAAATTAGCTTAGTACTAACCTATGAACCTGCAAGCAACCACAGAGCTTTCACAGAAACTAGGGCTGCTTGTTTCCCCAGAATGACAGCTCTCCCTAATTAAGTCTAATGGTATACAATCTACCAGTATTAAATTATGGCCTGTAAATTGAAAGTACACTTTGTTTAATTAAACTATATTTCTAAGCACACTTATAATATTTTTTCAGTAACATCCCAATATCCATTTCCAGGTCACTTTACAAGACATTGGCTGTCGTAGACTTGGCATCCTTCAGAACCCCACAAGCCCATGCTAATACATTGTCCATTAAATGTAAATATCCATCCACTGTAAATGGCAAGAAGCTGCGTACCCAAGTATTAGGTTTTGAAACAAAGAAACATATTTTCCACAGTCTGTAAGTCTGTCTTTAATAATCATCTAATGTTGCAGCACTCCCAACACATAAGCACACACATACACACTAAAATCCCCAACATTTAAAAAATGACATTGTGCCCACTTGATTTGCCAGTATTGATGATCCGCCAAAGCTATGCTTACTGTTGTCCAATCTATCACTGCTTAGAACCCACCAATGAAAAAACAGTGCTAGGTGCTTTTTTGTTTCTGAAAAAACAATACAACTTTATATGCTACAGTCCTACATAGTCAGTCCACTACTGACCCATTAACCGTAGGCTGCTGTCTCATTCTTACTCCCTGGAACTGCATTACCTTGGATGACTATTTTTATTTCCTAAGCAAAAGACACAAATTGGAAGATGAGGCAAAAATTCATACATTCTTTGAAAATCCATACAGTTAAAGAGGTATGAGTTCATGTTCAATACAACACTCTCCCTGTCAGGAAAGCCACAATTTAATGAAAGTGTACTCTTAATGTATGATATATTTGTGAGCAACTTGCTTGTGTTCAGTAGGTAGACTGATCATTGTTAGCCTCTTTGTGCATGCGCCTCTCTCTGTCATGCACACATATACACACATACTCTTCTACATTCACGCACACAATTCTGCTTTCATGCATGCACTCACTCCGTACTTACCTATTAACACAGGTAATTGCTGTCCCTTTCAAAGGCAACAGCGGCAAATCCATACATGAGTCCCTCTTCAGCGAGAACACACACGCACACACTGATTGTTCGGCGCAAAATAATGGCGTAAACACACTGACCCTTTTTTGGCTCAAAAACAAAACTAGAAGGGTGCTTTGGCACATGGGCACACCGACATTAGTGTTACAGGTCACGGGAGTGAAAAACACCAAACAAAAAAAGTGTTTTGGGGTATGTGTACATCGATGTTGCAGTTAGAGGTTGAGGGCCGCAGGTTGGACACGTCTAGGTTAAGATAAACTGGAATGAGGCTAAGCATGAGTTTGGACTGCAGGTTAGAATTCCTTTCCCCATCAGGGACTGATGAGAGTAAAGGTAAAGTGAAAGGATAGGGAAATCCTAAGCAAAAGAGCAGCTTTGGTAGAGTGTTTAGTTGAATATGCATATCTGCATGTAGCACAACAATGCTCAATTTATTTGTAAATGGTAGCAAACTGCTTGCTGCAATGGAATAAGCAGATGCTACGGTTTAGATCCCACACAGAGCACTACAGTGCTCAGGTTTGACCGCAGATGCAATAACAGCTTATAAAAGCCAGTGCTTCATTAAAGAGAGATTGGGATTGGCTGATTGCCTCCTCCCCAACACTTTGTGCCTGAGGCAGTTGCCTTTCTTGCCCGCCGTAGCTACACTACTGGCAAGAAGCGATACTAAAGCTGGATTAGTGAAAAAAATCTGGAATTTCTGAAGAATGTCAGCATTGTTACAGTCTTCGCTGGGAGACAGGTCCATTGTGTGGAAATTATTGAGGCACTGGCTTTGTGTCTGCTACAGGGAAAACTCCTTGTTTGTATTTACTTAAGCTGCCTCTTCCTTTTTGCTGAATAAAGCTACCCAGAATGATGATGATGTGGAGCTGAAAAATACTGTAGGGCAACAGACATGCTCTTCACTACCAGGCAGAGCTAACAACACAGATGGGAAGAACATCAGTATCCTCTGCATGTCTTTCACTGAGGCCTTTGAAGCTGTAAGTTGTGAGACCTTGTGGAAGGTATTGCTGAGATTTGGTTCTTGTAGCAAATTCATTTTAAGGTCTTGAAGCTTCTTTAGGAGCAGTTGACTTCCAGCATTCTGTGCAGTCTTCAGTGAAAGACCCATTCAGTTTGGTGTGCCAATAATCCATACAGTCTTCCTAACATTCATCCTGATCTTCATCAAAGGCCACCTTTCCACTGGAATTGACATTGGACACAGTCTAGATGTGATGCTGTTCATTTCTGGACCTCTAATTTTGAAAGTCCAAAGTTTCTAAGGCATCAGTCTTTGACTTCTAGTATGTGATAACTGTGTCATTCATTCAAAAGGGAGTGCATTTTTAGAAATGGCAAACTGTAGGTCTTTCAGTCTCTGAAAGGCTGAGACCCTTCACAATTCATCATTGAGGCCAGACAGTAACGCGTCATATACATCAGTAGTCATTGCTTCCTAACAGTGAACACTGATTATGAGATCCAGCACAGGATCTATTGTGCTGGCTGTGTCTTTGAAAACGTGCCTTGATGCATCTTCACTGACTGTGACCTACAAAAAGATCCAATAATACAGTTTTAGTATTCATTCCTAGCCTTCATAACAACTGTAAAATTTAGATTTTGTATCAGCATTATCTGAAGTGGCCATAAGAGGTACCATAAAAAGTGCCTCCGGGAAAAGTCTACTTTATATGGAAAGACCACAGCATCAGTGTTTTTGCTAAGGTCCATGACACCATGCTAAACCAGCAGTCATAAGGCATTAGCTCATCTGAACTGAGCATTGACACTGTACAGCTGTTTTACACTTAAATGACTGTTGATGTTCATCGTGTTACCCCGCTGCAGTCATCATACTTGGGTTATCCTGCCATCAGGCAGTCCCGCAGTCGGCCTAAATTCCAAAGTCTTGGTCCGGCGTCTGTTGCTGTCGCTTCTTCCCTGACGTCAGAGCGCCAGGGGTATATCAGAGGCATCCGATGCCATTTTCTTCAGTCTTTCTTGCCACCCGGTGCCCGAAGCAGAAGCAGTTCGCAAGTGCTGGTCGGCCGACACCTGAGATTTTCGAATCGAGTTTCAGTCTGAAGTCTTCAAAGCTAAGTACCCCGTTGGGGAACCTTTTCTTGCCTCAGTCCGATGTCAGAAAAAGTTAATAATTGCATTTCTTGTGGGAAACAAATACCTCATAAGGACTTTCATTCTTCTTGTATATCTTGCCTAGGCCCAGACCACGACATCACTGGTTGTCAGTTTTGTGCTAGGTTCAATAAGCGAACTATAAAGAAACGCGTTGATTTCGCACGACACTACGGTAGAAAATTTAATTACACTATGCCGTCGGAGCAACCGAATACTGGCGTGCATAAAAAACGCAAGGATAAAGACAGGCAGCCTAGATCCAAGCCAGACTCCGAGGCCTCGGCTGGGCCAGTCACCAGTTCTCCGGTTTTCAGTGAGGCGCCTACGCAGCCCCTGGCTACCGCTGAATTGGATCCCCAGACCACTTCGGATCCCCCAGCAGAGAGTTCTAGGCCGACACAGCCATTTTCTTTAGGCCCTACCAACGACATTGCAGTAGGGGAAGCCGGTGCTGTAGAAACACCTTCGGTTTCTGAAGGTGTCTTCAGACTGACTACTCTCACCATAAAATTTTATGCTAAGCTTAAGACTCCTCTAAAACCAAAAAAAACCTACACTTCAGTCTCCAGGTCAAGGCCCTATGCCTAAGAAACAGATGCTTAAAATGGCTGAAGATTTGATTTCTTAGATCAGGGGTTCCCAACCCCCCCCCCCACCCCCCCACAAAAGGCCTAGACAAGAGGAGGATTATGCCTCCTCTGATCAAGTGTCTGTTTCCTCAGGCTCCTCTGAGGAACAGGAGTACTCCTTTCCCCTTATGAAGATCCTGATGCTGAAGACTCCATTCCCTCAGCTTCTCCCCCTGAAGATTATTCCTTTGGGGAAACCTTACGTACCATGAGGGAACATTTCCATTGGGAAGGTCAGGACTACTCCGACTCAAAGAAAAGGCTCCGAGAGTTTCTTTTACTCCCCCAGCACAGACCACTTGCTATCTCCTCCAGTTTTGGACATTGTGGATGATGTTTTCTTAAAATCTAGTCTAAATCCAGATTCTCTGCCTCCTGCTTCAGGCAAACCAGATAGATACTATAGTGTGCCTGACTCACACAAATTCCTTTACAAAAGCCCTGTTGCTGATCCAGAGACAATCTCCCAGGGTCCCAAAGGGGCTAAGACTTCTATGGCTAAAAATCCTGTACCCTCAGAAAGGGACTCCAGAGCACAAGCTAGGTGGGGGAAGAAGGTTTACACCTCAACTACTCTAGCTATGAGAGCACTAAATTGTCAATTTCACATGCTTAAATACCAGCAATTCCTAATGTCTCAAATAAAACAAAAGATAGGCACGCACCCTCAACAGTCTGAATTCAAGGAAATGCAAGATCTGTTGTATACAGCTGAACAGGTGGGCAAACATACTTTACAATGTGGTTTTGATGCCTTGGAAGCTTCCTGCAGAGCAGCTGTTACTGGGTCTGTTATACGTAGGCATGCTTGGTTAAAGGAACAATCTCTGCCTGATCATGTTAAAGCAAAGTTACTGGATGCACCCTTACAGCAGGATGTCTTATTTGGGGTTAAAGCAGAGGAGGTTTTAAAGAAAATGGAGGATAAGGCAAAATCTATGCAGACGGTCAAAGATTTCTTACAGGTACAGCCCCCACGCTTCAACAGAAATTGGCCAACAAAAAATCGGTCCTTTCCAGCTACTGACAGACCACAGAGGGGTAAATACAGGCGCCCAAGGGGCAGAGGACAAGCACAGATCCCTTACAAACCTCACCAATGGGGCACTGCAACACAGAAGGGAGGAGAAGACGGGTCCCAAACTACTAGAAGGCAAACACAATGACTTAAACCTCAAACTGCCAAGCAAAACTCTGTTGGCAGCTCCCTTGGGAGGAAAATTAGCACTTTTTGCAGACAACTGGCGCATCGTCACAAAGGACAAATGGGTCCTAGACATTATCTCACACGGATACAGATTCCATTTCCACACCTTGCCAAGGATAAAAGGAATGCCAAACCTGCCACAAAATCAATGGGCAGAGGCACAAAACCAAATTACAGCTCTCATGGACATGAGAGCCATTCAACTGGTACCTACACAGGAGCAAGGCCAAGGATTTTACTCAAGGCTCTTTCTAGTCCCCAGAAAGGACAATGCTTGGAGATCCATTCTGGACCTTTCAATTTTAACACCTTCTTGCAAGTACCCAAATTCAAGATGCTGACACTACAGCAGCTTCTTCCCATGTTGGGCAAGAAACCTTGGCTAGTAACGTTGGACCTCAAGGAGGCATACCTGCATGTCCCTATCAGACAAAATTGCAGAAGATACCTCTGTTTCATTGCAGGTTCAACCCATTACCAATTCTCTGCACTGCCCTTTGGCTTATCTACTGCGCCCAGGGTCTTCTCAAAATGCCTGGCACCAGTAATTGCATACTGCAGACAAAGAGGAATTCAAATATACCCATACCTGGATGACTGTCTCATCCAAGCAGAAAGCAAGGACATTCTCTTAAAACACCTGGCTTTTGTAAAACATCTTCTAAGTTGCCTAGGGTACACAGTAAACGAAAAGAAATCAAAACTAGTGTCCTCACAAAATATGACATTCCTGGGTGCCAGCTTGAATACAACGGCCCAGATGGCTTATCTGACGCCAGACAAACAACTACAATTAACTCAATACTTCAGAACAATGGCAACAAAGACCCAACTCCCTGCAAGAAGAATTCTGCAGGCCTTGGGCTTCATGGCATCTTGCATACTACTAATACCATTTGCAAAACTGCATATGAGGAAATTACAATGGTACCTAAAAAGCGTATGGACTCAACACAGCCACAGCTTGGAAACAATGATAACTCTCATTCCCTGCCTTCAACAGGAGTTTCTATGGTGGTCACAGGCATGTCACCTCAACAAGGGTCAGCCTTTCACCCTACCCCCAGCCGGGCAAAGTATGACAACAGATGCATTGGACTATGCCTGGGGGGCACACATGGCAGGACGGTGCGTTCAAGGCATATGGACAGCAGATCAAAGGAATCTGCACATCAATCAAAAAGAAATGCTAGCTGTACAAAATGCTCTGACAGCCTTCAAGGACCTCTTACATCCAGGACAGCTTATCATAAGAACAGACAACACCACAGTAATGTGGTACATAAACAAACAAGGGGGTACACACTCCTACCCTCTATGCAGGCAAGCAATGACCTTGTGGAACACAGCACTGGCTTACCAAGTTCAATTACAAGCTCAATTCCTGCCAGGAAAAAGAGCACATTGGCAGACGACCTAAGCAGAAGCATCATGGATCCCCACGAGTGGAAACTGGATCCACAAGTATTCGCAATGATAGCTCAGAAATGGGGGCTGCCAGACATAGACCTGTTTGCCAGCCCTCAAAACTATCAGCTAACAAAATTTTGCACAAGGACTTTTCACCATCAAGCTTGGAAAGTGGACGCACTCTCATTCAGTTGGAAAATGCTAACAGTATATGCCTTTCCTCCATTACCCCTTCTCACAAAGGTGCTACTGAAAGTCAGGATGGAGAGACCCTGAATGATACTCATTGCCCCAGACTGGCCACGCCAGCACTGGTTCCTACTATTAAGGAATATGGCCCAGGGCCCACCATGGATTCTACCATAAATTACCCACCTGCTCACACAGCAAGACAATCAAATTCTACACAGCCAGCTCAAAACCTTAAACTTGGCTGCATGGCAAATCACCTAAGCAACCAGCCAGCTCCTCTCTCACAAGCTGTTATGGATGTTATTCTGGAGGCCAGAAGGCTCAGCACCAGGAAAGCCTACTCAGACAAATGGAAAAGGTTTTGCGCCTGGAACCAAGCTAAAGGCCAAAATACCCTTCAGCCTGACATACCTCAGATTCTGCAATATCTAACTGAGATGTTACACAAAGGGCTTTCTTTTTCATCTATTAAAATCCACGCCTCGGCTATTTCTGCTCACTACAACACGGATCCTCCCTTATTTTCACATCCACTCCTAAGGCAGTTTCTCAGAGGGGCCAAAAACATTAGGCCTCCCAGGAGAGCACCAACACCTACTTGGGACCTCAACTTTGTTCTGGAAAAACTCACGCTACCTCCTTTTGAGCCAGCTTTCTCAACTGACTTAAAGTTTATATCATGGAAGACTGCCCTGCTGCTAGCAATGACTTCAGCTAGAAGAGTTTCAGAGCTTCAGGCAGTAATGGCAGTAGAGCCTTTCCTCATTTTTCATCAAGACAGAGTTTCTCTATGAACTAACCCATCCTTTATGCCTAAGGTGGTATCCAGTGTGGCTCTAAATCAAACCATCCATTTACCCACCTTCTTTCCAAATCCACAGAACAAAGGAGAAAGACTCCTGCATTCCCTGGACATTCACAGGCAGCTACGTTACTACTTGGATAAAACTAAGGTTTTCAGAAAATCTGACCAGCTTTTTGTATCCTATGCTACAGCATCACAAGGAAAGGCCATCTCAAAACAGACCATTTCCAAATGGATAGGACATTGCATACATTTATGCTACACCCACCATGGAAAACCAGTTCCTGCTACCATAAGGCTCCACTCTACCAGGACAGCAGCTACATCTACAGCCTTCCTCAGGGGGGTGACAACCAAAGATATTCTGGAAGCTGCAACTTGGAGTTCAGTACACACCTTCACCAAACATTACCATTTACCACTTTACTCTAGGACTAGATCTGGCTTTGCCACTGCAGTTTTGCAGGGCCTTCTAGCCTCCTCTAACCCTATTTGACTCCACCTCCCACCCTTAGCTTTGGGATTCTACCCAAGTGTTATGACTGCAGCAGGGTAACACGATGAACATAGTACAGTTTTGTACCTACCATAAATGTAGATGTTCGAGTGTATACCCTGCTGCAGTCCAGGTTACCCTCCCTCCATCCCCTCTGAACTAGCTGAACTTATCTCTACCACTCTATTCTATACTACCTCTGTGGTGTATTTGCTTGTGCCTAAGGGTTTTGTTTTATTTTTCCATATAGTTGTGTATATATATATATATATATATATATATATATTTTTTTTTTTTTTTGCCTACCTGTTAGGGGCACCTGACATCTGTGGCAAGAAAAACTGAAGAAAATGGCTTCGGATGCCTCTGCTATACCCCTGGCGCTCTGACGTCAGGGAAGAAGCGACAGCAACCGGCGCCGGACCAATACTTTGGAATTCGGGCCGACTGCGGGACCGCCTGACAGCAGGATAACCCAAGTGTGATGACTGCAGCAAGGGTATACACTCGAACATCTACATTTATGGTAGGTACAAAACTGTACTTTCTCCCACTTCATTCATGACAGATATCTGATTGTGGTCACTCAAAATACAAAGACTTGCTGAAAGCATCAGTCAGAAAAGCAGAAGTAAATTTCTCACACTGAGAAGCAGAGTTCAGTGGGATCACAGTTTCTATCAATCAATGGGCTTCTTTGAAGAGAAAGTACTTCTGAAACTGAAGACAGGGAGTTTGAACGAAAAAATTGAAAGAAACAACAGCCCATGGGCTTCTTTCACACAGAAAATTCTGCATTTTGATGTGCTGATCTGTTTTCCAGCACTGGATTCCTTGGGAGCTGTTAAGGTGGAGAGTTGTTGTCATTAAAAAAAATCAGAAACTGGAGTGTGTTAAAGAAGCAGGATGAAATAATGAACAGATCTGATTTCATAGTGTAGCATATTTGAAACAGTGCATGGCTTGGGGCAAATACATTGATAGCGTGTTTGTATGTCAGTGGGACACAAAGTAATTTAAATTTTAATCCAAGTGGCACAAGAGGTAGCTTTGACATTTTTAGCTGTAATGCAATAATTTTGTTTTTCATCAGAGGTAGTTGACAGCTATTTCACCCTGTAAGCATGATACTTTAGCTATGCAAAATAAATAAGTAATAGCCATGTTTTGGTTCCTTTCTTTGTGTAGTGCAAGCACCAGTCTTCCTTATCCATCTCAGAATAATTGTAAAGCTAAAACCATACTTTTCCATACCTAAAAGTAAAGATATTAACAAATGAAATATAATGGTAATGATAAATCTGAGATGAGGAGGTCCATCTTCATTTCATAGTCTGTACTGCCTCCCCTCACCTTTTAAAACTACTTACCCCTGGGGTAGTGGTAACGGTCTTAAATTATTGTTGCAAATAGGAGATGAATTAAACTGTGAACATATTGTAAACAACCATGCATATCTTAATGTAAGAGTGTCTTATTCCTTTCAGGTTTTGTGTTTCATAATTAGCATACTTCTCTTTAGCTAAGGCTGTGTAATTATTTTTAACTAAATGTTTCTATATATATGTGTAAGCAATTCTTTTTCAATATTGTGTTGCTGAAATAGTATGACTTTGTAACTACTGTTCTCTCATTATTTTTATCATAATTTTTTTCTCTTATATTTGTACATTATAAACTTTTGAATGTTACTGTGGAGCTTTTCTCCCCGGGCCTCTGCTGAAAATGGAAATATATCCCGTTGGACCAGCCCGGTTAACAAATGTAAAATAAATAAAAATAAAATAAATAGTGATCTAAAACTTCCTTAGGCCACTGGCCCATACCCTTTATCTGTAGTGCTCTGTGGGAAAGCTTAATTCCAGATCTCATCCCCACATGCAAATGCTAGCTTCTGTGAAAAATCCACAAGCTACTCGGTAGCATTATTTTTTACTAAATTTTCTGAGTTATTTTTCTGTTTATTGTTGGTTGCTGATCTTATTTTTAGCTCTGTTGACTTTCATGTCAGTATGTTCCCCTCTTTGATTTGAGTGGACTTTTACCTTCCTTTCCCCTTCCTGACATGTAAGTGTGCTTCACCTTAACACAAGCAATAGTACCGTTTTCATATCTGGTGAAGTTTACTGTTCTTTATCTGCTTCAGACCAGGTACTTCCCAGAGGGAAATGTAACCATAGAAAGTGCAAACGAATACGCTTGTACTCCACTCATGCCAGATATTGGTGAAAATGAGGATGTAGTATCCACCTTCACCACCCACTGGATGAGGCAAAGAGGGGCTGTATTATCACAAGTATGAAATGCTTTTAGAGATGATGAATCATAGACAGGGTGGCCTTCTGATCCCACAAGTTCTGCACAGCATATCATGAGAGATGCTGTCATTTCTCTGTAATGTTCATCTGTGGTCCCCCAGTCAACAAGATGGTGCATCTAGTGACTAGAACAACATAGGAAATCCCTGATGCTTTGGCATCTGTACCAAAGGGATACAAAACAGGATCATTTGGTCTCCCGAAGACTTGACCATTTGCATGTACACCAAAAATAGATTTAATTGTTGTAGTGGCAGCCATTAAAAAGAATCCTCCTCTGCAGAGTCTTGTTGTCCATCCCCTAGATAAGGAGCTCTTCTCAATATCACCATGCTGGTTAACGAACGGAAAAGAAGACGCAAGAGGATAAATTTGTTCTAATGAACCAGCAGGTGGTGTCCATTAAGTGCTGAACAAGTAAGGTTAAATTGTATATAATGTCATTAAATTCTTCTAAATGAACCTGCGTAAAAAGTAGTTGGGATCCATTATCGTCACCAGAAGCCATAGTGATGAATAAAACCCAAAAAGAATAAGAAGTTATCAAAATAGCCAACAAAATGGAGCTGGCCACTTCACAGAATAAAAATCAATTTAATTTAAATACTTTAATGATACTTTACTGCCAGGTTAAGGGAAGTGTTTCAACCCAGTGGTGTTTTTTGGAATGGCCAGCTGAGTTCTGACTTGAATGGCTTTGTGAACTCACAACATGCCTCTTTGGATGAATGGTTCAAAAAGAGTACTGATCCTTCATTTGTGGAACAGTGAATAGTAAGTACTATTTCAAGACAACTAGTTGACTTTGAGAATAAATTCATTAAATACAGAAAGTTGCAGATTGAGAACTCATGAGTCCAGTAAAGCCAACTGAGTACCAAAAGGTCTTTGCTCTTGGACATTTCCCACTGGGCTTAATCCTAGTTTCCTCTACATATAAAGAGCTTTTACACCTTTTTGATAGGCATGGCTGTGAGCTCATGAAAGTGCTGGTTAAGCTTAATCAGCAGATGATGGACTAGGTCATGTCCGATATTTTAGCTCTGGACAAGTCTATCACTATCTTTTGTTTAATGAATATAATGCACAATATGCATATATTTTTAAGAAAGTGGATAGTGAATGTGAGAAAATTAAAGACCATAAATCATTTGAACATGAATGTGCTGATTATATGATCAGCAAAGCCTACCCACAGCCTCCTAATTTTAAAGGGCAAATGATTAGTGATGGTAGTGCCCAGGATGAATTAACAGCTTCTAACACTAGAAGGGCTCTCTCAGGTTCCAGTAAAGCCCCTTTAGATCTTCCACCACTTCACCACTATGACTGAGCATCTGAAGAACAAGAGGGGCCATTTAAGAACAAGAGGGGCCATTTCTGCCCACAAAGGGGGGGGGGGTACAATCCCGTACCATTTACAGATGAATTATTGGCTAAAGAACAGGCATCAGCAACATTGGAAGAATGTGAAGTGGTGAATTCTCCTATTGTTGTGAATGAGAACTTTTTTGTTGATGCTTCTTTCAAGGAATAATGCATTACAGGATATGTGTCATAACCCTGAGACCTGTAAATTTCTCTTAGTTTAATGCAGTTAATGTATACATATACAGCCAGGATGAGGTTTGAACAACATTGCAAAGTTGTGATGGTGGTTAAAAAAAAAAAAAAAAAAAAAAAAGCTGTGTATGGTAGATCCGTTTTTGTTGTATCAGTCATAGGTTCTAACAATAGACATGTATGTATGCGTGTGTGTGTGTGTGTTTGTATTTAAAAAAAGATAACACCATTGCATTCCTAGTTTGTGTGTTAATATAGTTGCTAGGGTTTATGTTGTACTCCATCAGCTTTACTTTGGGGTTTGTTAGTTAATCTCCTTCATTCAGCTGAATCTTAGCAAAATCTACCCTAGGAGATCATTTATTCAGTGATGCTTTATCCTTTTCGAGGTCATAGGGGAACTGGAGTCTATTGTGGCAAGCATAGGTTTAAGCCAGAGAACCATTCCTGAATGCAACTCCAGTCCATGCTAAACCAGTACACATGACTGCAGGCAATTTAGAGTTTCACCAGATCACCTAATGGAGGTCTTGGTACATGTGAGGAAACAAGACTTCTTGGCCAAAACCCCACATGGATAAAGGGAGGGCATGAAAATTCCACACAGAAGGCGCTCTAGCTTTGAACCAAACTAGAGAGTCAAGAGCTGAGACTGCAAGACTAACAGCTGTACACCTAGATTTTTATTGCTGCTGTGTTAAACCCATGTAGTAGAATCATCTCCACTTTTAAATTTGTGGTGTTTTAGTAGAAATGTCTTATTTTAATGCAGTTAAATTTTATAATTTCTGTGTAGCATAAAAAGATGTGTGACATAGGAGTCTTCTGCTGTGGGTAACTGTTGGTATTTCCTCTTTTGGTATCACAAGCTCAGTACTGTTCAGAATTGTTTCCTAGTTTCTAGGCAAGAGTGTGCATTCATCTGTTTGTCACAAATCATTCTACTTATACCACATTAGGAGGGCACATCTATCCATTTTGTTTCTACTGCATCTCACTTCCAGTCATTGTCCTGACTTTGAATAGTAGGAAAACTGCCAGTTTGTATTGCCTGTAATACTATAGCCAACAAATGGTCCTGGAGTTCTCTAATAACTAGGCAGGAACTGGACCAGGGCTACATGGGAGAGGAGCACAATATGAATTGCCATTAATGCTAGCCACTAGCAGGAGACAAGGTAGCTCAAGACCTACACCCCTACAAAGAAGATGGCAGCTGTGGAGGATGTGAATCACAAGAAATAGCAAGAGGATGGTCCTCTGTCTGATCTTAGATTGGTGCCATACTGACGAAAGAAGAGATCCTGAAGACAGACATGATTCAGAGTGCCTCTTTCTAAGAGAACTTATGAAATGGAATTGCTTTCTTCATGACCATTCCTTGACTGGTGAGGTGTCAGTCTTGCACTCATTGTCATATGAAATACAAGGCAATTGAATCCCAAGACCATTTATGCCTGTCATTGCCCACTGTCATGCTGTAACCTCCCTTTCTTAAGGATAAAGCAGGTTAGTCTTGGAGTAGATTTATGAGTACCCGTCTGATCATCAGAGTTTGATTTGAAGGATGCTAGGGTGTTAGCTTGTTTAACTTGCTGGAGACGTTTTTTCCAGTGATGACGTAAGCTTTGGGTTCATAGGTGTTTAATAGGCTAATGACCACAAGGGCCTTTTTAAGACAAGCCATGCATCCCAAATCTCTGACAAGTTCTGATGCCCTTGATAAGTGTAAGCTTGAACCTGGGAGATGAACCATGTACAGGTTACCCCTGTCCATTAGAGACATAGGTGCCAAACCAGGGATGAATTTCAGGTTTCCCACCCAATTGTCCAGGTTGCACTTGAATCGGGTTAGGGAGGAACTCTGCTCCACATGGATGGAGAGCCTGTTCCATAGATTGGGTAGTCTCTGGGATACATACCTGTCTCTCCAGCAGGTCCTGTTTATATCACTGGCAAGGTTTAAGTCTTTAGAATGGGTAATTCTGGTGCTGTTTTTCTGTGAATATGCAGGAGGTCCATCAGAGTGGGGTCTGACAATGCCCTCTATGCCAGGCATAGATCTCCCCTCAAACATCTGTAGGAGACAGAATACAGGGATAGGGCCTTGAGGCGGTCTGCAAAGGACGTATTACTTTTGCCCTGTATTCTTTTAGTGAGGAACTTCTGTGGGCATTCCAGTTGTTGGATATGCCTGGTTAGGTACATACCAAAGGGGGCATTGTTCTCAATGATAGATCTGATGAATACCAATACAGTGTTGCAATGACTTCCTTGGACTTGGATACCATAGCTTTGATTATAAGTTGCACAACATAGAATGAGTTCCTCACCAGCGTAGACACGTGATGATCAAAGGCTAGATTACTATCTGTGTGTGTCCCAAAGTCCCTGACTACTGGGTCAACTCTAAAGGATGTGTTATCAGTATGATAGTTACTATGGATGGATGACTTCCCAAAGGATACTATTATTTTATTCTTGGCATTTAGTTTTAGTCCATGGCTCTGACACCAGTTGTTTGTCTGTGTCTGCCCCTCCTGGAGAATGTGCGTCAGTGTGAGATTCAGTGACCACTCCTAATTTGCAGTCATCTGCAAATTTAGTCAGCCAGAGACCACTGACATCGGCCTTGACTTCTGAGAAGTAAATGCCAAAAAGGAGCGGTCCAAGGACTGATCCCTGAGGGACTCCACTTGTGACTGGCCTCTTTGTAGAGGTGGACTCCCCAATTCTAACTTCCTGGGGTCCTGTCTGTGAACCAGTTGTCTATCCACCGAGTGATATACGGGTTTGTATCTAACCTTGAGTTTGTCAACAATACCAGAGTGGGGTATTATCAAATGCCTTGGTCAGGTCAAGGTAGGCAGTGTTAATGACTTTGCCCTCATCAATTGGTTTGGTGACTTTCTCGAAGAAGTCCACCAGGTTGAGTACGCATGATCTCCGTGTGACAAAACCAAACTGGGTTGGGTCCAGTGTCTGGAGTTTTACTGTATCTCTATTGATCATCTCCATGATAATTCTTTCCATGGCTTTACATACAAGACTAGTCAGACTTATGGGTCTGTAGTTTCCAGGGTCTGTAGATGGCCCACCTTTGTGCAGAGGGATGATTGTTGCCTTTCTCCATTCATGAGGCACAAAGCCTGTTTGGAGGCTACAGGTAAATAGTAATTCCAGAGGCCGTGATAGGTCATGTTTCATGCTATTTAGAAGGCATCCCGAGATATTGTCTGGGCTCATTGATGCAGTGTTATTGGTCTTCGAGAGACCATTAAGGACCTATTCCTAGTGATAGTAGGGGGAGTTATATTTGATGATATTTCCTGAGGGAAGGTTGAGGGGGAAAGTGGAGTAAAGTTGGAGCTGAATTTATCAGCCAGGAGGTTTGCTATATCTTCTGGCTGAGTATAGGTGGCTCCATTTACAATGAGCTCTGCACGCAGTTGTGTATTGTGTTTGAGGTTGTAAACATAGCTAAAGAATGCTTTGTGGTTGTCCTTGGCTTGGGAGGCCAAACTTACCTCAAATTTGGCTTTTGTAGACTATTTGTCCTCTGAGTTTGTTTAGTTTGATGAGAGTGCTTTTATCCTGGGTGCTGCATCTTATAATTTTTGCCATGATTTTCTTCCTCCTGTTATGCAGCTGATTGATTTTGTGATTCCACCAGGGTGGCTTGTTTTTTTGCCCAATAAGCTTGTTGCTTCATATAGAGTGGGTAGGAATAATAAGAGCTTTTTGGTGAAATCTAGGTTCTGCAGACCCAAAGAGGTCTTACATGAGTCACTAAGAATAAAAGGGACAGTTGGATGTGGTAAATGTAAGGCATGCAAATTTATTGTGCCTTATTTTGGACTCTCAAATGGTCGAAGATTTGAAGTTTGTGGGAATTATAGGTGTGATACTGAGGGCATTATTTATGCCCTCAGATGTCCCTGTAATAAATTTTATGTGGGTGAGTCCAAAAGGGCTTTTAAAATAAGGTTATTAGAATATGTTTGTGATACATTAAATAAACAGGAACAGAGTTCAGTGGCACAACATTTTTTGCAAGCACATGGTATTTCTGTTCATGGTTTACAAGCCACAATTTTAGAAAAAGTAGAGTGTGTTTTTTTTTTTTGGGGGGGGGGGGTGTCAACAAGAATAAACTTATTTATAAAGAAGCAGTGTATATATTAAAGTTTGATACTTTGTTTCCAAAGGGTATGAATGGTGATTTTAATTGGCATGTATTACTTTAAATATTAAGTGTTTGATGGTATTACCTGATGACTTTGTTTAATTGCTTATTTAGAAGCGTATATAAACCAAGTGTGTGATGTGAAGTAACTGTGTACTCCAAGAAGGCAGTGTATGCCAAGACGTCAGAGAAGTATACATTTTATTCATTGGGTTCCTGGTCTTTGTTCTTCGTTGTATTTGCTGGCTTGTTTTTTGAGTAAGTTCTGTACTTCTTCTTGGTGGGTACAGCTGCAAGCCATAGATCATCTCCTAACTGATTACCTAAAAATGTCTGCATTCCCAGTCTCCATCTTGATAAACAGGTCCATCCTACATTATACTGTCACACAGAGAAAGTGCATCTACAAAGTTTAACAACTGTAAACCATTTGCAGTCCTGTCCCCTTTGTCAAAAATTTTGGAGAAGTGCATTGATACACAACTTATGCAGTACCTCAACAAATCTTCCCTCCAAAACTCAGCATGGGTTCAGACTGTATTGTAATGCAGTAGAGAGTCGATTATCTGAAATGTCATTTATCCGAATTCAGCCGTCCAAAGTTTTCAGGTAGGAAAAATCATAAAATCTGAATATGTAAAAATTGTAAGTTTTTACTTGTGTGGGTTTTTTTGAACTTGTATCCTGCTCATATATGAAAAATATTCTTTATTGTACACTGGAATCACTGAATGGTTTAGAATTGTAGAAAAAAGATAATGTTAGAAGTTTCTATCCAGTTCAATGTGTGTTTGATTATCTGAACTACCCTGGGCCCCAGTTTGTTTGGATAAGCAACTATTGTACAGAAACTGCTGTCCTTAATTTTACCAATACTGTCAGCCAACACAGGAGTAATTAACAAGCCTTTTCATAGAATTCTGTAAAACATTTGTCACAGTATCCCAACATATTCTGTCTGAACTCTTGTCTGCAGGTCTTTCTCACTTCTCTTTTATTGGCTCCTTAACTACTTATCCATTAGGCAGCAAGCAGCTAAATGGCAACAAAACCTTCCCCTTTCAGCCATTTACCATTGGTGTCCCACAAGGTTCCATATTAGGACCCTTCTTGTTCAGCATGCTAGTGTAGTTCCAGACACTGACAATTCCATCTTTGTATATGCAGCCCAATTCATAGCCAAACTCTAGAAGATCAAACAATTTTAACTTACTTCTTAATCCCAAGAAGACAAAACTGAACCTCAACCAAAAACAATCTTTAAGTATAACTTCATCTAGTAACACTAAAATTGAGACAGTAACCCACACCAAGCTTTTAGGTGTTTATAGTTGATGGCCATCTCAAATGTGAACATCCTACTCTGCAAATATTTTAAGACACATCACAAACTCTGCTTCCTTTATAGAGCCAAACAATTCTTTACTGACTCTTCAAAGTAAACATTAGCCTCGACCTACTTACCTCCATCACTCCTGTATGCCTCCCCTATCTTCATAAGCTTAAAAAGCCAAACTCTCGCTGCAACAAATTAACTGCCAATCTTACATGTAGATCACATCATTGTGAGGCACTAAAACAGCTAAATTGGCTTGAACTACCTAATTTATACCAAATTAATTACTGCATATAATCTTATTAATTCTCCAGAAAAATGTCCAGCACTAAAAGATCCCCTACAGCTGTACTCTCATAGCAGAGACTTGAGTTCAAGCAAAAAAAAATTGTTCTTGTCATAAATAAGTCAAAACAACTCAACCGATTGTCTTAAACTCTGAAACACCATTCCAACTGAATTAAAAATGACTGAATAACTCGTTTTAAGCTTTTGCTTTAACAACATCTCTTTGAGTTCTGGTTATGCTCAGTGTTTCTCACCTGGGTGAGACGTCCCTCATTTTCAGCCTTTATTGCCCTCCCTGTATAGCCTTCATGGGTCTCTTCCTTAGCTGAAGTACCTCTTTCTCCACATTAACTCTTTAAGTTTAACAAGCATTCATGTCATGTACCATCTCTTTTTTTCCCTGTCATTTCCCACCTTTACCATCAGTAGCTAGCCTTTATTTGCACTGTATCTAGACGTCATCCTCTATAGTGACTGTAAATCCTGTGCAAAATCTTATCTTTCTTGCCACACTAACCCCCTTTTTCCTTTCTCCCTTACTTCAAGCCCCATATTTTAGTCATATGCTTTTGACAATTTTCTCTAACTCCTGTCCTGTCATGATGGACAGCCCATCTGTCTGATCGTCATACACCCATCCTGTGATACAACATAATTTGTACACTAAACTGTGATGTACATCTGCTGAACTTTACTGAAATGCATTTTAGCATTGTTACTTCTGTATACTACAACATTTGGTATTGTAATTCTGATTTGTCATATGTAGTGAAATTGTAAATGTCACAGTAAACAAAGACAAATAAATAAAAAATAAATCATGCAAGTTTCTTTAAGAAACCAAGAGGATTTTAGGCCAACAGTCTTCTTGATTAGGAACCACCTGGAACCTTTCCAGTTGCTTTAATATGTCTAGAATGTTGCATCCCAAAGGGGGCTTTATACTCAGTAATTGGAATAATTAGGACTGCATAAAGAGGGCTGATAACTTCCTTTGACCTGGATGGTGTGCCTTTATATGATAAATGTGCTGAACAGAAGGGTTTTATGACAACTGCTGCTAAATGGTGGTCAAAGGAGAGAGAAGTATCAATCCAGGTTGCAAGATTCCTGACTGGCTTTATCATTTTAGAGTGGTGGATATTTTATACTGTATATTGCAGGAGAGAATGGTATACCAAATGTGATAGTGATAATACTACATTTTTTTCCTTATTTAATTTTATTCCTTTTTCTTTAATCACTTGTTTATAAGGGTTATTTTCTGCTGTAGTGAAAGGACATCCAAGGGAAGTTTGACAATAATACCTAGTTTGCAGTGATCTGCAAACTTGGTTAACCAAAGGTCCTGATTCCTGATGAGGAGGTGGGGAAAAGAAATTGGTGAAAAGGAGGAATCCTATGTTGAGCCATGCAGTACACCACTAGTTGCCTTCATACTTTTTTCCAGGACGCCAGCCACATTAACTATATGGGTTCTACCTTTCAGCCACTTGGCTGTTCATCTCACCACATATGGATGTACTTTTAAGACACTTACCCTGTTTACAATGCAAGCCTGAGGTATACTGTCAAATGCTTTGACTGTATTTAGATAAGCTGTGTGAACAGACTGACCACTGTCTATGCACGGTTTGACCTTGTGAATGAAACATAGCTTTAACAAAGCCAGACTGATGCGAGGTCGAGCCTAATTAAGTTTTTGAGATCATAGTTTGAGGTTAGATGTGTGATGCATTCCATTCCTTTGCAAATCATTCTGGTCAGGCTAATGGGTCTATTGTTTCCAAGTCAATGTGAGGGTAGTCCTTGTATAGGGGCTTCAGTACTGCAGTTCGTCATACACTGGGGACAAATCCTATAGCTAGCCTCAGAATAAACAGTTCAGTTTTCAGCTTTACAGAGCAGCTTCAGTATGTATTTATTGTGATATTAGCATCCAAAGAGAGGAGTACAGGAGATGCAGTCATAATACAACATTGGAATTTATATCAGTATGGCTGTACTGATTTACTCATGTTCCAACATGCTACAGATGCCAACCAACTAATGTTGAGTGATTCCCTGAAGTCTTCAGTGAGGGCTCAGGGCATGAACCTGAGATTTGGGGGTCTACTGATCTTGTCTGAGTCAAGCAAAACTTACTGTCTGAGACTGAAGATTCTGGAGCTTTGTTGTACAGCAGTTGATCCCACAGAAATGAGTAGAGGGTGTGCAGTCACTGTTTGACATGTAGTAGTGTTTGACGGTTGTGTGTTTCACCATTTGGTGAGCATTGCAGTGCTGCCATTGCTAGTTGGGAATACATGTACATTTTCAGAGCCTGCTCTAGTACTAATAATAGCCCCCTTACATATATCTCACAACCTGGCACTGAGACCCTTTCACTCGTCACTTGAGATGACAGGTAATTAAGAAACCTGAATTCCAAAGTGACAGAAGAATGCACCAGTATTCAAAGACTTAGTATCTAACTAATCAAGGCCTGTTTACTTAAGCAAAACAGATTGAAATGTACCATTTCTAACTTACCTTGTGATTTGGCAACGTCACTGCGGCTGTAACATGGAGTTCACAGCCACAGTATCCTACATAGGGGTGTTTCTGGAGGCTTGTCTTCATGTAAGACATTTGATCATAGCTTGTTCAGTCTATGGCTTTGGTCAGACTATAGTCTTTCATGCCATAACCAGTGCAAATCTTCTTTCCTGCCTTGTCCAAACCCTTGAATTCATTGTCAGACACTAAGGTGGAAGGATGCTGAAATCTCTGATATTTATGTTGGACCAAAGAAATTCTACAAGAAAAAAAATTACCTGGGAAGCTTAGTCAGGATATCGTTTGACTCCGTCAGGGGCTTTAATACAAGTTCTCCACCAATTTGGAAGCTGAGTCAAGGTATTTCTAGGCTGCAAAAATGTCATCCTAAGGGATGGGAGGTAGTAGTAAATGGGGGAATTTCCCTTTCTCTCATTCTGAGAAGAGAATTCTGAGGATTCAGTAGCCCTTGTTTCAGGGACAAGCAAGTATAAATCTATCCCACCTGTTAGCTACTTGTTGATAATTCCCTCCGTTAAGAACAGCATCCAAGTTTATAAAATCCACAGTGGTATTTTGCATGGAAGAGTTTTCATAGGTATGTTTATACCCCAAGCAGACTGAGGAAGAACATGTTTTTGGGAGTCTAATGGGTTGGCATGTTTAACAAATTGCCTGCAGAGTACTCTGAGAAGTATTGGGAGAGCAAATGGCTTCAACTCAGGAAATTATTCTTGAGCTGGGAGACAGGATAGGAATTGCCTAGACATACTAATGCCTTCATTCCTTTAAGATTGTGTCTTCTGAGCCCTTGCCTTTTGGCATCGCTGAATCTGTGGGAGGTTTAAATTTTACTGCTTGGGTTTCTTCCATAAGGTGCAAAAGGCCTTTGTATTTACAGGTAATAAATATGTGCTTACCTGTATTATTTGATCTGTAAAGAGGCTTTCTACAGTGGAAAGTTGTTAGTCTGCTGATATTCTGTTCACTGATATCTGCAGGTGGAGTTTCCTGTACTTGTGTTTTGATACTCTTTCATAGTGTACATGGTCATGTATAGAAGTATGTCTGAGTGTAGATGTTGGATGTGCCCTCTTAGTCATGCACGTGACATGTCATTCATTGGTCAGAGCACATGTGTGTCTGAGCATGGGATCTAGAGACATTTTTGAATTGTGCTGAGCTGCAAATATGAGAAAACTCCTAACAATTTCCCACTGGAAAAGGCCTCTTACAAAATCAGCTGACAGTAAAAAAATATTCATACGTCCTTCACGGACATGTTCATGTGAAAACAGTCACACTGTTATAAGTTCTTTAATACGCCCTGAAATTGTTACTCCATACTTTCATCACAGAATAATTATGGATTTAATGATATGGTTTGAAGTATCTTTATTTTTTAACGAGTAGCCCAATGCATTCAGTTTAAACATGTTAAAACAGAAATGTTTGTTACAGTTCATAAATGATGTGCTTCAAAAATAGAAAAAGTAAAAATGTGCAGGAAAACGTTACTACCTAGAAACTGTAAACCATCTTTTTCTCATCATCTAATGGCAGTTCATCTAGTACAAAGGCAGTTCAGTTTTCCTTACTTATTTTTATGTTAAAGTTATTAAATCATGAAAACTACAGCCTTAAAAACATTTTCCCACCTTCAGAAGAGTAATGCAGTTCATGTACTAATGAAACAATTCTACTGAACTTTAAAAAAGAAAAAACATGACTCTGAAGTGAACCCAAAAGTGAGGCCATATTTAATTTATTGTCTTGCAATCTCACTCTTTTCCATTAAATGGTAACATAATGTGGCTTGGTAACACGTGAGTTACTGTGTGAACTAAGCACTAACTTTGGCTTTTTAGATGAAGTCTGTGTTGATGTTTGCTTAATTTGCAGAGAGGTTGTTGAATGGAGCAGATACTTTGGTCATATGTGCAGTGTCAGCACTACATGCTGACCAAGGCCATGGTCCATGTCTGTGATTTTAAAGGTGATTGTGAAATGGTAGGTATGAGTACTGGATAACAAATGCTGCTTCTGGCAGGAGTGCAAATTATTTGATTACAAACGTTAGATATGTACCCAGCCTGAAAGTATGTATTGTCCGTGGTTGGGGAAGCTCTGTGTGTGTGTGTGTGTGTGTGTGTGTGTGTGTGTAAAAGGAATTGATCCCAATAGTTATTTGATCACACTTCTGTGGACAGTGTGTGCCGTTGAACTTAGTGATAGATTTATCCCGGTTTACTGCCAGTATGTTTGATTAAAGTTGATCTTAGAAAACATCATGAAGATAACTCAACATTTTTCAGTGATACATTACTTTAAGCTTGTAACTATTACAGTGTATCCATTTAAAACTGTTTTGAGATCCTAAATTATTTTAGCAATATTTATGCCATACTTGCTGGAGTGCCAATTCATTCATCTTAAACAAGAATTAACCATTTGAACTTAATTTTTTCCACAGTGTGTCTGTTTTCTGAGCTGTTGTAATGTTTCAAAATCACTTTAATGGCTTCTTACAAAATTATAATATTTTTCGCACAAAATAGACACAATACTTGCCATATTAACATGAGGTTTTTTTACCTCTTTCTTGTATCCTTCGTAGAATCCATTTTGAATCCTCTTTGTATGAGCCAAGCTAGACATAAAGAAATTTTTTTCAGTCCATTGAGATACAGTGGCACCAGTACGAGTCATAGGCGTATTACACACCTTCTGTAGCTGGATGCACTTGTATTTCTTTTGTTGCATGATCATGATATACATTTCTGTCAGAGCTTGTTTTAAGATATTCCCAGGAATTATACAATTCCAGCCAAAGCTGATATATAGGCTTTTATAAGGATCGTCATTTCTGTAGTCCCTGTGAGCACTTTCTCCCACACAGTCTTCCTGAGGTGTCAAAGCTACCACTGCAGTCCAAGAGCTGTTAACACTTTAAAAAACACTGTAGTGAACTGGTTGTGCTGCTCACCAGTGTCTGCGGCAGTATTTTACAAGCACTTTTGGGAAGGGAAGAGGGTAAGTGTTAAGTGGGATAAGTTGATTCTCACCATAGAACAGGGTGGTTTAGGATTACCTCATTTGAAGTATGTTTTAGGGCTAAGCAGTTGAGGCTTGTATACATAACAGAAGTGGAAGGTTATAAATCAAAGTGGAAATGGGTGATGATGAAACTGGGGAGAGGGGTTCAAGAACTAAGAGAGTAGGATTTTGGATGCAGTTTGAATAACAACAACCATACAGAATATTACAACGTAGCCAAATGTATTCTAAGAACTAAGTCAACACAGGAATGAAAAAAATGATTTTACTAGTAGGAATCATTGCAAATTAGCAGAGTAACGAAGATATTGGGAGATGTAACTAGAGAAGGAAAGGAATGGAATAGGATGAGGCCAAGAGGTAGTTTTGAACTGTAGGTTAGAGACTGCCATCACTACCAGAGATTGATAAATTTTATGCAAAGAGGAAGGGATAGAGGAGTACTAAGTGAAAGACCAGATCTGGATGAGTTTTGCCGAGTCTAAAACAAAAGCTGTTAAAAGGGGGATAATTATTAGGGCAAATAAAATATTGTGTGATACCTATAAGAATTTGAGAAGATTAGAAAAGATTGGGAAGAAACAGGAAGGCAATATGCAAAAAAATGGGAGGACATCCATATGGCTCCCAGGTAAGGAACAAAGTCCAGAAGGTGTAGGGTTCTGCTTGAAAGTTTGTACAATATGTATCTTTATACTGCATGCAGACTTCAGAGAGTTTTTCCTCTGGTAGGTATTAAGTGTTGAAGGTATGATGAGACAGCGAGAGAGGTAAATGGGGCCATATTTTTGGGAAATGTTATAAGTTGGCAGATTTTAAAAATTCGCCGCAGAGCACTTTGTCAGAAATGTTGGAGGATCAAGTGGTTGTAACTAAGGAAATTATTTTTTTAAGTTGGGGATGTAGAATCTGAGTTGCTCAAACATTGTAAAGCCTCACTAAGTTTAATGCTATTGGCTGCCAGTAAAGCAATTACTAGAAAATGGAAATCAAAATGTAAACCAACTATAACTGAAGTACTAAGTACTGTAAAGGAGGTAAAAGAACTGAATGTGGGATCTTTAGAAAAGGAAGACCAAACTACATAGAAAAAATGGAATTTGTGGAAACTGTACACAAAACAATGTTCAGATGGAAATGTGATGTTTAAGGGAAGGCAGGAATGATGATTGTTAATAATACATATATGTATAATGCAGAAAAATAAAAAGTGTTTGCTATGGTTTGTTTTTTCTAGTCTGTATGTATACCTTTGTTTACATTGTTAGAATTTAATAAAGATTAAAATATTTTACAAGCACTGTACAAAAAGTACATTCTGAATTTGTGTTGTATTTTTCTTAAACTGCGGCAGTAATACCTTCATGCATTACATTTTGTTACATCTGTTGCATTGCTGCTATCCTTTGATATATTATATTGCGGTGTAGTAGTACTTCATGAAAAGCATAATCCTTGACCATGACAAGTAGCACTGTTTTTCTGTAAAATTCTTGCAGATATCCTCAGGTCCATTATACTTTGTGAATTTATGCAAGTGTTGTCATTAATCCAACAATCAGCACTGTAGTGAATTTAGTGTAGTTGTTCTTAGAAGTCTATTTCTTTTTAACAAGAAAAGAAGACCAAGTTCTACATGGCAGAACTCTTATAAAAATAAGACTGAACGTTATTCGTAAAAACAGATAAGCGCTTTCAAACCATATAAGAATCAAAATCAGCAAGATCACAACGTTGAAAGTTCATAATGCCGAACTCCTGGAACGTCACAATTTAACTACGGGAAAGTAACCACTGGGCCAACGATCACTACAATACAAATGGAAGCAAAGTAAAACCCACCAATGTGTGGGGCTTTCCCCCCCCACACCCCCCCAACTAAATATACCAACTCCAACAGGTCAAAGGTCACCATGGTGGTCCAGTGGTTACTTTCCCAGGGGTTAAACTGCCATGTTCCGGGAGTTCATCATTGTAAACTTTCAATGTTGTGGTCTCACTGATTTGCAAGTCAACATTCCAGTAAGTTGACATTTTAAAGGGGACCCATGTGAGCATATCTACTGTATAACCAAAAGTGACACTAGAAATGCTTTAACTAAACATTGTTTCTGCAGGGGATGGACATTGTTTTAGGTTTTTTTTGTACTAAACTTTTTTAAGAATAATAATAGAGAAGGTGATGTTAAACTCTTTTAGGTTTTTTGTACTGGAATTTTTTAAGAAGAATAATAGAGAAGGTGATGTTAATATTAAAACGGAATGTTTAGAAATAGTGGCTGTTATTATTACAATCAGATAAAGGAAAAGGTTTAAACAAGCATGTTCCTTTAAAACCTGTACTTAGATCACGTGTTTTAGCCCACTGATTTTTTAGATTTTTAAATGGTTGCTTCTGTGAATTGATAGAGATGATGAAGCACCTTGTATGGTATGAAAGTGCTTATCTGTTTTTATAAATAAAATTCAGTTTTATTTTTATAAGAGCTCTGCCAGCCTTATTTGTATAAGGGTTCTGCCATGTAGAACTGGCTCTTCTTTTTTTTTTTTTTTTTTTTTTTTTTTTTTTTACTGTTGCAATAATATTTGCCTCTCTCTGCCCCTCTTCTTCATTTCCTTAGGGCACCTTGGGGTTGGTGTAGAGGCCTAGTCACCTTTCCTTTTCTTCTGTGCCACCCTTACCCCCCGCCCCATTCACGTAGAACTTGGAGACGCAGTTAAGGGAGATTTTCTGTTTGGGATGCCATACCTTGGGTATTCCATCTGGGTCAGACATGCCCTGATCTCAGCCCAGATCCTCAGAGGCTGAAAGTCCTTAAGATGGTGTGAGCAGATGTCCTCCTTATACCACAAATATTCTGACATAAAGGTGGAAGGATGTCCATCTTGTATAGTGGGGCAAGGGTGCAAAGCTGTTGACATCAGACCAGAAGTTGGGCTTTTTGTGGCACTACTGTAATAGTAAACTTACTTCAACATTTACAGTTTTGATGTGTTTCCAACACTGTACAATCTCCTGTAATAAGGTGGTCCATCTTCATTAACATGCTCTCCATCCATCTCACCCTTCTAGTATATATGGTTCTCATCCGCTTCTTTTTTATTTCTTTTCTTTCAGCTAAATGCTTTAACTGGAAGAACTGGAGAGTATGGGATGTATAGCTCTTAATGGGAAGGGTTCCAGGCATCTTGTGAAGGTTTTACCTTCCTGTGGTGTAAGTCATGCAATATTCTGAAGATGTATCTCATCCTTACAGAGTAGATAACGTTCATTTCTTTGTTAAAGTAATTAGGACATTAAGACAAGAAAGGGGCTGTAGACATGGCCTGCTTAGATTTTGCAAGTATTTGATGATGAAGCACAAAGATTAGATTGAGTTAATGAGGGTAAAATGATCATCATCTTCTTTCGGCTGTTCCCATTAGGGGTCGCCACAGCGGATCATCTGTTTCCATTTCATCCTGTCCTCTGCATCATGCTCTTTCACACCAACCGCCTTCTTGTCCTCGCTCACCACATCCACAAACCTTACCTTAGGCCTTCCTCTTTTCCTCTTACCTGGCAGCTCCATCCTTAGCATCCTTTTCCCAATATACCCAGCATCCCTCCTCAGCACATGTCCAAACCAATGCAATCTCGCCTCTCTTGCTTTGTTTGTAAACTGTCCAACCTGAGCTGACCCTCTAATATACTAATTCCTAATCCTGTCTATCCTAGTCACACCGAGTGCAAATCTTAACATCTTTAACTCTGCCACATCCAGCTCTGACTCCTGCCTTTTCGTCAATGCCACCATCTCCAACCCATATAACAGCTGGTCTCATTACCCTCTTGCAGACAATCCCCTTCACTCTTACTGGTACCCGTCTGTCACAAATCACTCCTGACACTCTTCTCCACCCATTCCACCCTGCCTGTACTCTGTTCTTCACCTCTCACCTCTCTTCCGCACTCAAAATTACTCTGAACTGTTGATCCCAAGTACTTAAACTCATTCACCTTTACCAACTCTACTCCCTGCATCCTCACCATTCCTCTACCCTCCCTCTCATTTACACACATATATTCTGTTTTACCCCTGCTGACCTTAATTCCTCTCCTCTCTAAAGCATATCTCCACCTCTCCAGGGTCTCCTCAACCTGGTCCCTACTCTCGCTACATATCACAGTGTCATCTGCAAACATTATAGTCCATGGAGCCTCCTGTCTAATCTCATCTGTTAACCTGTCCATCACCACAATGTGCAAATATGTAGCTAGACAAAGGAATGTGGAAACATTTCAGAGCTTTACTAGAAAGGCTCACCCAGACTCTGCTACACTTTACTGTGAGGGAAAGGTTAGTTTGCTTTTTATTTGTTGTATTACTTTATTGCCTTTTTCTATTTTGAATACTGTGATTTGTTTTATTTACGTTGTGTTTTACTTGTATTCTGCTTTTAACTGCATATTAAAACTTGAAAAGAGACAACAGCTCTGCATCTTGTGAGTCGGGCAGAAATTTTTTTCCCCACCCGGTTACTGTAGTGTTCTTAAACACCACTCTCTCTCTTTAGTTGCCTTCCCCTTATGCTAATTTGACCATATGTCTTATTTTCTCTCTGTTTTCTACTGGCTTGTGTGAGTAAGCACAACATTATCATTTTGTGAAATCACTCCCCTTCAACTATTTAAATTTATTGGCCATCCTTTTGTATTCCATAGTACCAGAATACAAAAGTGACCACCCCCTTTCAGTCTATCTTGTTGTTTTAAAAATAATGACTCTACACTAAAACTTAACTTTTTAGACAGGTAAAATGTAAGTTACCTACTTTCACATCTAACTCCTCTAGTGCACACTGCAGTGTTTAGGAGAAACCATTTTTTTTATCTAACCTTTAAGCGTCCCTGTGACTAACACTTGCTTTAAAACCTGCTGAAAAGCACTAGGAAGTCTTAAACTGATACAGGCACTCAACTCTCATTGTTAATAAGGAGAAATTAATTGCAGTTACTAAACAACCTATAACTGCAAAGTACCTTGCTAAGGTAAGGGAAACAGCTCTTGTACTTTACAAAAAAAAAACTACCAAACCAGAGATGTCAAAGGGTCAGCTTCTGGTGATTTCTCCTGTCCACCTGGTGAATCTGTGCATACTGGGGCAATGCAGCAATTGCCTCATGTACACAGACAACCCTCCCCTCCTATCACCCAACACTACAACCTGCGAGAGATCCACTTACATAGCCAAACTGGAAGCAAAGCTCTCTCCACTCAAGATTCTGCTAGTCAGTCAAGAGGAGAAGGTCAACACCCACGCTACACTTCAAGCAACACATAACCCTTCTAAACCCACACCAACAACACCCACACGTAGCAACACTAAACCCACATATGTGGATGCCTTAACAGTAACCTGCCCAAGCAACAAGGACCTCCGAAGTTGAAACGCAAATAAACACCAATCACAACCAAAGTGTCACATAGCTCACAACAACAGTGTGCCACCCAACAACAACCCCTAAGACAAGATGACGTACCCAACACTTTAGTCTTAGGTGACTCTATAGTCAGGCACACTGATGTCCCACTCACCAGGCTGAATAAGGAGAAAATTACAGTCAGCTGCCTGTTGGGTGCCAGGATCTGCCACATAACGCATGCACTCAGGTCACTCCACAACAAGTACAAATATGACTCTCTCATTGTCCATGTTGGAGTGAATGACTTGAGACATACCTCCCTGGACTACATGAAAAGAGCTCTCGGATGATGTGGCCCAGGCAGGTATGACCCTAGCCCTGAGTAGCATCCTGCCTTCGCCCAAAGTGATACCATAGTATAAGGACAAAATGATTGACTTCAACAGTTGTCTAAGCTTCTGGTGTCATTCAAAGGGGATCCAGTATCTGTCTGCCTGGGACAACATCGACAAACCACGATGCTTTGCCAGAGATGGTCTGCACCTGTCACCCCTGAGATTCAGGTTACTGGCTAAGGCTCTTCCCACCCCTATAGTGCCTTTTTTAGGCAAGGTTCAAAGGACAAAACCACCACCATAACAGGTACAAGCATGCAAAATCTGAAGGTAATGCTACTCAATGCTAGAAGTCTAAACCTCAAAATGCACTCTCTCGAGGCACTCCTAAAAATGGAGAACATCGATATCTGTGCAGTAACTGAGACCTGGTTTAAGGCTCCAGAGAGCACCCCTGCAATACCATGCTACAACTCTTATCACATGTTTTGGCCACCAAACCAGGACCAAAACAATAAAGGTGGATAAGTGTCCATATTCATCAAGGATATCCACAACACCAGGCTAGTTGCCCAACACAATGCATCTGAAATTCTCCAGGGGCAACTAACACTAGGTAAGAAAAAGAAAATAGCTGCTCGGAAGTCAATTCTCCCCTTAAAAAAGAAGATATAAACTAGAATAAAACACAGGAGAGAATAATGGCAGGGCAATATGCTCCTCATAAACGAGACATCCAAACAGTCAGAAATCACTGTCGCTATTGGTTGTGCTAAATACACAAGCACTTCATACAAGAGTACGATGTAATGCGAAAAGGCAGTTCACATAAACAGGCAGTTTTCACTTCACCAAGAACAATAAAAAAACAATTCCTTTTAATGGTACAAAAACATGGCAAGCGCTTTCACCCAAAGGCTTTCTCAGGCCAAAAAACAATCATTTTAAAACCAGTATATATAAATTAATTGATGGTGACATCACTTCCTCCTAATCATTAAATAAACAGCATCTAATTTTAACATGTATTGACAGCTTATACAGATATACTAGCGTAGCTTAAACTATTGCTGTAAAAAACAAAAACATATTGCAAAATGTTTAAACATCAAGTGCCTTCTTAATTTCATGTATGTGTGTATATATACACAATAAATTATACACTTGATATAAACAATCATTATGGGTGCATAATAAAAAATACTTCATAACATATTTGACCAATAAAAACAACAAATAATGGTAGCACTTTAGGTTCTAAGCTTCCTTCCCTTTAGCACAGGTCGAATGGGTACTCTGTCATTTAACCCAGGCTCCCGATCGGCTTGTAATCTAATAATCCATTTGGTTTCATTCTGTTCTGTCCGATTCTGGACATCACCCCTCCTAATGGTTGGCTGATCTGAATTACCATAAATTTAAAAGTATGTCCTATAGATGTACTTAATACATGTTTGGATAGTGCATTTTTATCTGATTTGATCCGGATGTTCTATAAATGTTCTCTAATTCTATCATTTAAGCGCCTGTCAGTCTTGCCCACATAAAAAGCTGGGCAAGACTTGCATGTGGCAAGATCCACAACATGTTGGGTATCACAATTAGCATGGGGATAAAATTTAAAACATTGCTGGGTAATGGGATGTACAAAGGTAGCAGTATTATCTATAGAATGGCAGTAGTTACATTTCTAGTAAGCAAAAGCAATCAGAACCTTGACTCCTAGAACGTAGTACAAATTCTCCTTTATTCAAAATAATCCTGGACCACAACGATAAAGAACGATAAAAAGTATATTCTTAAAACAGTACTGCTTACTAGTGAACTGGTTTGGAAGTTTGTCACGAGTAGTTACATTTCTGGCATGGTTTAGTAATACCAGATGAAGGGTTAGATCGAAACCTGTGATCTGTCCTATTGGAACTACATAGCATTCTATACAAGTGCCACATGCAAGTCTTGCCCAGCTTTTAGAACCTAAAGTGCTACCATTATTTGTTGTTTTTATTGGTCAAATATGTTATGAAGTATTTTTTATTATGCACCCATAATGATTGTTTATATCAAGTGTATAATTTATTGTGTATATATACACATACATGAAATTAAGAAGGCACTTGATGTTTAAACATTTTGTAATGTGTTTTTAATTGTTTTTTTACAACAAGAGTTTAAGCTACGCTAGTATATCTGTATAAGCTGTCAATACATGTTAAAATTAGATGCTGTTTATTTAATGATTAGGAGGAAGTGATGTCACCATTAATTAGTTTATATATACTGGTTTTAAAATGATTGTTTTTTGGCCTGAGGAAGCCTTTGGGTGAAAGCGCTTGTTATGTTTTTGTACCATTAAAAGGACTTGGTTTTTTATTGTTCTTGGATCGTTCTTGGTGAAGTGAAAACTGCCTGTTTATGTGAACTGCCTTTTTGCATTACATCGTACTCTTGTATGAAGTGCTTGTGTATTTAGCACAAACGATAGCGAAAGTCATTTCTGACTGTTTGGATGTCTCGTTTATGAGGAGCATATTGCCCTGCCATTATTCTCTCATAGGTTCATACTAGGCTATCTGCCCTAGGGCATTTATAAGCCTAGCCAGAGTGTGTTTGGCTTTCGCCACCCATTTTAAATGAATTTTGCTAAGCCCTTTTTCGAGGTTAGTATACTGTGCCTCTGTCTAACAGTGACACAGAAGTGATACCCGGGGTAAACCTACTATCTCCCATCCACTCATCAAGATTCCTCTTGAAGAGAGTCAATGAGGGACTCTGCCTAACCTGGACTGGGATTTTATTCCAGAGTGAAGGGAGCCTCTGGGTTATGAATCTGTCCCTCCAGCATGTCCTATTTATTTCAGTGCTGAGGTTCAAGTCTCTCGAGCTCGTAGCTCGATGGGATTTGGATTTTTTGAGGTGCAGCATGTCCATTAATTCCGGGTTGGACATGGCTTTATACGTCAGGCACAGATCGCCTCTGAGCATGAGGTATGCCACTGAGTAGAGCTGGAGTTTCTTTAATCGGGCAGCATATGGCATCTGTTTGAGCCCTTTGATCCTCTTGGTGAGGTACTTTTGGGGTCTTTCCAGTTGCTGCAGGTGTCTGGTAAGGTACATCCCAAAAGGGGCATTGTACTCAATTATGGGCCTGATGAGGGATGAGTAAAGAGGCACGATGACCTCCCCTGATCTAGATGTGAATCCCTTCATGATTAGGTGGACTATATAAAATGTTTTTCTAACCACTTTGGCCATGTGTTTGTCAAATGAGAGATTGCTATCAACTTGGGTCCCCAGGTCCCTAATTACTTCTTCTGTACTTAATGGATTACCACCTATGTGGTCTCCTGTGTTTTGTTCTAGTTTATAACACTAGGTAAGACTGCAATCCAAATTGTAGCTTGCTACAGATCCCCCACCATGCCCAAGATTCTCACTACATCTTTCTAAACATACTGGAAAATGTTAAGATACAACCAACACCCTAATACGGAGTAATTTCAACTACCCTGCCATTAACTGGGAAAACTACTTGTGTACCAACACCTTTGCCCAACAGTTCTTGGAATTCATAAATTCTAACGCCCTGGATCAACTAATCCTTAGTTCTACCAGGGGCTCCAATATCCTAGACCTGGTCATTACCAACATGGGAAATCGATGCTCCACACCTATGATCACCCCCTCGTTGGTCAGGTCTGACCATAAGCTAATCACCTTTGACATCCACATCCCACCCCCCAGTAAGGAAACCTCCTTAAAAAACTTCTCCAAAGCCAACTTCATGCTACTCAAGTCAGAAGTGACAAACTTCATGACACCCATGCAGACAGGAACTGAAAGTTCAACTGCTGAATCCTACAGTAAGGCATTGTATGAGCACATCCACTCGTGCATGAATCGTGCCGTCCCCAATAGAACCAAGATGCTCTCCTCCAAAAAAAGGAAGCCAATCTGGTGGTCCCTTGCCATAAAAAAACTTTACAACAAAAGGAAGAAACTGTTGCAGGAAAGAGGAAAATCCCAGGATGCAAAAAAAAAAAAAATCCCTTACCAGCCTCAGTACGAAGCTGAGATGCCTCATAAAATCCTCCAAAGCTAGTTAAGAAAATAAAATTGCCAAAGATTCCAAAGACAACCACAA
The DNA here is from genome assembly GCF_019279795.1 of Protopterus annectens. Taxonomy (NCBI): domain Eukaryota; kingdom Metazoa; phylum Chordata; order Ceratodontiformes; family Protopteridae; genus Protopterus; species Protopterus annectens. The sequence goes on from NC_056746.1 coordinate 318,938,548, forward strand.
GGCATTCTATAGCTATGTCAAGAATCTAAATGGCAATGCTCAGATCTGCTCTGAGCTACAGCAGAATGGCATTAAATATACTGATCCCAAGGATATTGCCAATATCCTGGCAGATCGATTCATTGCAAACTTCATCACCCTCTCACCCCCTAAAGGGCCCATCTCAATACTGAAAGATTGCCAAATTCCACTAGTAACGGCCACATTTTACCTAAGAATGCAGCATCCATGGGACCAAACAGCATCCCAGGCTGTATACTACATGAACTACAAAATTAACTTGCACCTCACCTAAGTGTCATGTTTAATCATAACCTCACCTCAGGCTTTGTCCCCACTAAGTGGCGCACAGCTATAGTTATCCCACTCCACAAGGGGGGATCCACCTTGGATCCCGGGAACTACCACCTCATCAGTCTGACTAGCCTGATCTGCAAGGCCATGGAATGTATTATCATGGAACTTATAAACAAAGACATTGGCAACCTTCAAACACTTGACCCCACGCAGTTTGGGTTCGTGAAGGGCCGAGCTTGTCTCCTAAACCTGATTTACTTTTTCGAATCAGTCTCCAGAGCCATGGACAAGGGTAAGGTGGTCCACACAGCCTATCTGGACCTCACCAAGGCCTTTGATACTCTGGAATCATAGATAAACTTACTAAGCTGGGCATTAATCCCTACATCACTCGATGGGTTGCCAACTGGCTTAATGACAGAACCCACACTGTAAAAGTAGCCGACTCCAAATCCAACTCCAGACAAGTGGAGTACCTCAAGGTTCAATCCTAGGCCCGCTCTTGTTGGGAATTTACTTCTCTGAAGTACAGGCCAACACTAACAGACTCTGGCTAACAAAGTTCGCAGATGACTGCAAACTGGGAGCCATTATTGAATCCCCAAATGATGTGGATATTCTACAAAAAGGCCTTACAGAAACAGATGCTTGGTGGCAGAGCCATGGGCTCAAGCTCAATTTCAAAAAATGTCTAGTTATCCCCTTTGGGAAAAAACATGTACCCGTGAAGTACCACATAGGTGGTAGTACACGAAACACTGTGAAAGTGTGATAAGAGACTTAGGGACACAGGTGGACAGTGGTCTCACCTTCGATAACCACATTGCCACACCAGTCAGGAAATCCTTCTATGTGGCACACCTCATCACTAAGGGCTTTTCATCCAGAAAACAGGAGGTCATTGTCCCACTGTACTCATCCTTCATTAGATCTATTATAGAATACAACACCCCATTTGGTATGTACCTCTTAAGACATCTGCAACAACTGGAAAGGCCGCAGAAATACCTCGCTAAAAGAATCATAGGCCCAAAGCAGATGCCCTATGCTGACCGTCTAACAAAAACTCCAGCTATACTCTGTCACATATCATCTACTTAGAGGCAATCTCTGCTTAACATACAAGGCCATGTCAAGCCCAGAGCTGTTTGACATACTACACTTAGAAATCCCAATCCCTCAGAGACACACACTCCGGGGATCTAAACCTTGTCATCACAATGAACAAAACATGCTGGAGGGATAGGTTCCTGACCGAGAGACTCCCCAGACTCTGGAATATACTGCCCATACATGTCAAGCAGAGAGCCTCTTTGGCCCTCTTCAAAAGGAACCTTGATGATTGGATGGGAGATAGGAAATTCACCCCAGGGATCATGTCAGTCACCCTGCTAGAAAGGGGTCCAGGGAAGAAATAGGCAGGGAATTGTTATGGCTAGGCTTGTATAGGCCCTAGGGCCAATAGCCTAGTACCAACCTATGAAGGCAAATGGAGAGAACATTGGGTCCTTCCTTAATAGGTCCTATGTTTGTGTTTCTCCTTCACATTCACTGTTTGTCATTTTTCTTTGAATATCTCACTCTTTGGCATTCACTCTCAGTACTGGGCAGTGACAAAAAGCACTGACTGAGAAAGCCCACCTGTTCTCTGGGTTCACTGATTTTTCTGTTACTTGCACAGTTCACATCTTGATCCTGACTTTTGTCTGTGGAAAAAAAAAATCACCTGCTCATTTATAAATCCAGAAAATGTTCGTGCGGCAATCAAGTTAACACCAAGACCTGTACCAATATATCCTCTACTGGTTTGGGGCAGAGCTAGACATCTGGCACTGTGTAAATGCCAGTTGTTTAGTCCTGTCACCCATAAACGCCAGGATAATTCGGACCTTGCTTGATTGCCGGCAGGATGGTAGCAGTTAGACATTCCTCATGCAGGGATGGTCATGAGGGTCTATATTGCAGCCTTGGGCCTCAGCTGGTGCCCTGTTACAGGGACCAAATCTCAGCTAGCGAATCATGTTCTGGCCCTGCTGGAGGCAAGCCTGTTCCGAGCAGGTGCTGAGTTTTTACTTAACCTGTGAAGGTCAGGCATGCACACATCCTCTGCTTTGGGAGGTGATGAGGTATCAAGAAAGGAAAGAACCTCGTGATCACCTTGGGGGGTTGGGGATCCTATAGTTTCGATGCCACCCAGCTAGCCCCCAGATGAATGTCCAGAACTCAAGGCCAACCAGCCTGATAAGTAACAGCCTCTTGAGTCATTAATCATCTGATGATATGTCACAAGCATTCACAGCTGAGTTTTCCTCTACCAAGGCTTATCCTGTGGTCCAGCAATTAAACTGCCCCTTTTAGTTTATTATTATTATTATTTTTATTTTATTTTAATTTTTTGCATGGGGGAAATTGGGTTATCTCACTCAGGGGCTGATGACTTGATGCTTAGGCATCAAACTGATGCTCGATGTGTTGTAGGAGTTTTAGTTGAAGGTGTGGAATTTCTCGATTAAGTAATATGGTGTGATTCCAGTACCTGGCTCAAATCAGGCCCCTATTCTTCTCCCACTGCCTTTGGCAAGTGCACTGTCGTGTGCATATTCCATGCCACTTGGCACTCAGTATGCAACCATCACCTGTTCTCCTGCCTGAAAGCTCACTCCTAAAAGATATGGTGGGGCATGTAAGGTCCTTCCTGTCAGTATTATGTGAATTCTAAAGAGCTTAAGGCCTTTTTCCCTGAAACGTACAAAAACATAGAGCCATTCCTTTCTTTCAATTACTAAAGAAGATTTTTCTTTTTGAGAGAACTTGAAGCTTATGTGGTCTTTCTCTGGATGGTTTTTGTGCACCCATTCTTTCCTCCAAGAAACACCTGAATGTATATTTGGAGAAGAAGGTTGGAGTAGTGCTTGGTAATCCAATCCATGAAATCTTTCATTAAGGATATATATTTTGGCAGCTTTGAAGCACCCAAACTCTACTGTAATGGCCCCAAGAGTGTTGATGCCCTTTCAGAGTTTCTGGCTGGAAAAATAAGTTCCTCATTGGGCATTCCTGAGCCTTTTAGACTATGCCCCTGAGACCACAACATTTTGGTGATAAGGGAGTGTGGTTCTTTATCACACAGGAGCTTAGGGCCCTCAGCTAATCATCTCATCTGTCCCACATTCCAGTTCTCCTTTGTGCTCCAAGCAGTAGAGGAGATTGCTTACTTCAAAGAGTCTGATGTTCTTTGTCTTTCACTGTTGCAGTCATCACACTTGGGTTATCTGCTTGCAGGTAGCCCTCAGTCGGCCCGAATACCAGAGTCTTGGGATTTCCGCTTCGGATGCTGTCGTCTCTTCTATGATGTCAGGTCGTCAGGGGTATAAAACATGCAGTCGACAGAATTACATCAGCTTTTCTTGACGCGTGGGAGCCCGAAGCAGTTTGCAAATGCTGGTCGGCTGCTACCTGAAATTTTCGTTTTTCGAGTTTTAGACATGCAGTCTTCTAAAGCTAAGTACCTTGTTGGGGATCCTTTTTTCTTGCTCTAACCGATGTCAGAAAAAGTTAACAATTGTCTTGCCTGTGGAAAGCAAATACCGTACAGAGATTGTGGTGGTGCTGTGGTAGCGTTGTTGCCTCACAGTAAGACGCTGTCCGGTTCGACTCTCAGTTAGAGCGTCTTCTGCGTGGAGACATGCGTGAATGGGCGTACCTTCGTTGAAGGTTGTGCATCAGGGCTGGCAACTCGGTATGTAAAAATCAACTGCCAATCATTAGCGGACCGGAGTTCTGCTGTGGCGACCCCTAACCGGGAAAAGCTGAAAGTCACAGCAACAACTGCGTCATCTGTCTAGGCCCAGACCACACTGTTCCTGACTGTAGGTTTTGTGCCTTGTTTAACGCCCGAACTGTTTGTCGTCGGGCTGTCTTTGTCGCTAAATTCTTTTGCTGTCGTTCTCCATATTCTGAAATGGCTTCGATAAACCATCCAACTACCGATCTTCCAAAAAAAGTAAGGATAAAGACAGAGACAGACCACATAGGTCCAAAACTGCCAACAACGCTTCCGTTAAGCTAGCAGAGAATTTTTAGACTTGCCTCAGCACAGGCCTCTAGCTATACCCCCTGTCCTGGACATTGTAGATGATGTCTTCATGGAATACATTCTTACTCCAGGTACTTTACCACCAGCTCCTAGAAAGCCTGACAGGTACTACAGAGTACCTGACTCTCGCAAATTTCTCTTTAAGAATCCCACTGCGGATCCAGAGAATATTTCCCAGGGACCTAAAGGCATTAAGGGTACTACAGCCAAAAACCCTACCCCTTCGGACAGGGATTCTAGAGCTTTAGACAGATGGGGTAAGAAGGTATATACCTCTACTACTCTTGCTATCAGGGCTTTGAATTGCCAGCTTCACATGTTGAAGTACCAGCAGCATATTATGGAACTAATTAAACAAAAAAACGTTGTTGCTTCCAGATTGTACAGAAAATAAAGATTTACAAGAGTTAATGCATTCTGCAAACCAAGTTAGTAAACATACTTTGCAGTGTGGTTTTGATGCCTTAGAAGCATCTTGCAGGGATGCTGTCACTGGGTCTCTACTGAGAAGGCATGCTTGGCTGAAGGAGCAAATCTTGCCAGACCATGTCAAAGCAAAATTACTAGATGCTCCATTAAACCTGGAAAGTTTGTCTGGCGCAAAAGCAGAAGAAGTTCTTAAAAATATGGCGTTAAAAGCTAAAGCTATGCAAACTGTTAAAGATTTCTTACAGGTGCTGCCACCTAGATTCAGTAGGCATTGGCCTTCTAAAAACTGGTCCTTTCCAGTCCCTCCCAGGCATTCTCAGGCCAAACCCAGGGGCAACAGGCCACCAAGACTACAGTCTCAGGGTATTCAGAGATCTAAACAATGGAGTGCTCCCTCCTCTAAAACAGGGAATGGTAAGCCACCCCCCCCTTATGGAAAAAGTTTACAATGACTTGTCTATCTTGCATCCCAGCAAGGCTCAAGTACTTGGACCCCTAGGAGGAAAACTCGCCCTATATGCAAAAAACTGGATGTCCATTACCCAGGACCACTTCCACTCACTGCCAACCCTAAGCAGGTTGCCAGACCTTCCTCCAAACCAGTGGGCAGAGGCTCTAAAGCAAGTACTTTCTCTTCTCAGTATCAGGGCTATTCAACCTATGCCAATAGAGCAAAGGGGACAGGGTTTCTACTCTCGACTGTTCCTGGTGCCCAGAAAAGTGGGCTGTTGGTGCCCTATCCCAGATCTGTCAATTCTCAACACCTTCTTGGTGGTCCCAAAATTCAAAATGCTGACTCTGCAACAGCTTCTTCCTGTGCTAGCCAAGGACGCCTGGCTAGCCACCCTAGACTTAAACTTATCTGCACATCCCCATCAGGGAATCTTGCAGGAAATATCTACGTTTCAGGGCAGGCTCTATGCACTATCAGTCCTCTGCACTTCCCTTTAGCTTATCTACTGTGCCTAGGGTATTCACGAAGTGCCTGGCTCCAGCCATTGCATACTGCAGGCAGAGAAATATTCATATTTACCCATACTTAGACAATTGCCTGATTCAGGCGGACATTCAGGAATTGCTACTTCAGCACCTGGCATTTGTAAAGAGACTTCTTACTTCACTGGGGTACACCATCAATGAAAAGAAATCACAACTGGTGCCCAGCCAAAAGATTGTATTCCTGGGAGCAAGCTTGAACACAACTTTCCAGATGGCATTCCTAATACCAGAAAAAGAGGTTTATCTGACAAACTACTTCAAAATAATGGTCACCAAAACCCAGCTGTCTGCAAGAAAAATACTGTAAACTTTAGGGCTCATGGCCTCATGCATTCTACTAATTCCATATGTAAGACTGCATATGGGGAAACTTCAATGGTACTTAAAAAGTCTCTGGTGTCAACATTCTCAGGACCCGGAAACACTGATTCGTATCATTCCTTGTCTAAGGGCAGAGTTCCTTTGGTGGGCAGAGGCATGCAACCACAACAAGGGACTTCCTTTCACTCAACCCCTCGATGCCCAAACCCTGACAACAGATGTATCAGACTATGCGTAGGGGGCTCACATGTCAGGCAAATGTATTCAAGGCAAATGGAACCCAGAACAAATTCCCCTGCATATCAATCAAAAAGAAATGTTAGCTGTACAGAATGCTCTGACAGGCTTCAAATACCTTCTCCTTCCAGGGCAACTCCCGATACAGACAGACAACACCACAGTTATGTGGTACATAAACAAGCAGGGGGGAACTCATTCCTACCCACTCTGCAGATTAGCCATGGCCCCGTGGAACTCCGCTTTGAGCAACCAAGTGCACCTGCAAGCTGAATTCCTGCCAGGCAAACAAAATTCACTGGCTGACAACTTGAGCAGAAATCTACTGGACCCACACAAGTGGAAGCTGGCACCCAACTCATTCAAACTTCTAATCCACAAGTGGGGGACTCCTGAGGTGGACCTCTTTGCCTCCCCCCAAAACCATCAATTGAGAAAATTTTGCACCAGAAATCCCCACAGCCAAGCGTGGAAAGTGTATGCCCTATCCTTTACATGGAAAAAACTCTCAGTTTATGCCTTCCCCCTCTGCCCCTCCTCTCAAAAGTAGTACTCAAGGTCAAACAAGACAGGCCAAGGACAATCCTTATTGCCCCAGACTGGCCATGCCAGCACTGGTACCCACTCCTTCGCAGTCTGACAGCAGTGCCACCTGGCACCTGCATCAGACCCCCTCCCTGCTATCCCAGCAAGAGGGACAGATTTTGCATCCGCAGCTCAAACCCTGAACCTTGCAGCCTGGCTTATTCCCTGAATGCACCACCAGCAACCCTCAACAAACAGGTGATGGATGTCATCCTTGAGGTCAGAAGGCCTAGTACTAGGAAATCCTATTAAGAAAAGTGGAAAAGATATTGTTCTTGGAGCCAGTCTCAAGGAAAGGACACAGCTGTGCCGACCTTACCTCAAATCTTGGATTACCTAGCAGAGCTACTCCACAAAGGCCTATCCTTCTCATCTGTTAAAATTCATGCCTCTGCCATCTCACCTTATTACAATACTGAGCCCACCTCTATTTTCTCACCCTCTCGTCAAACAGTTCCTGAGAGAAGCTAACAATTTAAGGCCCTCGAGGAGAACTCCCACCCCCGCCCAGGACCTTAACTTTGTACTAGAGAAGCACACGCTTCCCCTTTTGAGCCTGCTGCTGCAGCAGAGTTAAAATTCCTCTCTTGGAAAACAGCCTTACTTCTAGCCATCACTTCAGCAAGAAGAGTGTCTGAGTTACAGGCACTAATGGCTGTGGAACCCTTCATTATTTTCCATGCGGACAGGGTTTCCATCAGGATTAACCAATCATTTATGCCCAAGGTGGTATCCAGTGTGGCTTTAAACCAATCCATCCATTTACCGACCTTTTTCCCTAATCCTCAGAATAAAGGGGAAAGGATTCTGCACTCCTTGCATGTGAACAGACAGCTCAGGTTCTATCTTAACAGAACTAAACCTTTCAGAAAATCTGACCAGCTGCTAGTCAGCTTTGCTACAGGTGCAGAGGGCAAAGCCATTTCAAAGCAAACCATTTCCAATTGGATAGCACACTGCATCCATTTCTGCTAGAAACACCATGGAAAACCTACCCCACAGGGGACCAGAACTCATTCTACTAGGGCTACCTCAACCTCTGAAGCATTTCACAGGGGAGTCCTTACCAGGGACATCCTGGAAGCTGCAACCTGGAGTTCTGTACACACCTTTATCAAGCAATTACCACTTACCTATTTTTTCTAATTCCAGAGCTGTATTTGCCACAGCAGTCTTACAAGGCCTGATAGCCAGCCCCAATACTTCTTGACTGCCTCCACCCTTCCTCAGCTTTGGGAATCAACCCAAGTGTGATGACTGCAATAGTGAAACACGAAGAACATAGTACAGTTGTGTACACTTACCATAAATGTAGATGTTCGAGTGTAGTCACTGTTGCAGTCCTGGTTACCCTCCCTCCAGCCCCCTGACCTTTCTATTCTTTCTGCCTATCCTCTTGTTGGCCATATCTTATGGTGATGGTATTTACTTTTTACTGAAGGTGTTCTACACTATGTAATTACTTCCTGTTTCGGGGGCTCCTGACATCTGGGGCAAGAAAAAATGATGTAATGGCATCGGCTGCATGTTTTATACCCCTATTGACCTGATGTCATGGAAGAGGCGACAGCATCCGCCGCAGAAATTCAAGACTTTGATATTCAGGCCGACTGCAACAGTGAATACTCTCAAACATCTACATTTATGGTAAGTGCACACAACTGTACTGTCTGTGTTCTCTGCCTTTTAAAGTAAGTTTCCATTCATCATCATAATCATCATCCCTTCTTCACATTTTCAACATGGAGTTGGGGTGCTGTATCAGCTGTTGCCACCTGTGATTCCATACTACTTTCCTCCCTTTTTCAACAGTCATGCCTGACGGTAACATGTCACTCTCACAATCCATGCATCTCTTTGCTCGATGTCCTCATTTCTGCTTGCCTTATTCCCTTCTCTGTTAGATGATCCTCACCACGTCATTATCGGCTTTCCTCATGCCCAAATCTCTGTAATATGTTCCTTTTGTCCCTTTCTGCAGTTATAGCTACTTTGGCTTCTGCTATGATGTCCTCATTTCATCTGTCTCGCAATGTGAATCTTACCACCCATCTGAAACTTGAACTCTATCACCTCTAGCTTCCTCAACTGCTCTGCCTTTACTATCCAGGTTTCTGTACCATACAGAAATACTGGTAGGTACCACCACCCATGCTCCTCTATACCAGTTGGTTGCAGCCTGTCTGATTCTAGTTTTGATCTCCTCATTCAGACTTCCCTTCTCAACCAAAAGTGCCAAATACTTGATGTTGACAGCATGTTCCACTGTTTTCCCTTCTGTGCTAACGTTCAACAACTTCTGATTTCCCCCATTTTCTGCCATGTCTATACTGAGTTTCATCCTGTGTGCCTTCAGAAAATTATAGAGGACTGGAATGTAAAACTGAAGTTCCTGTTCAGAGGCTGCTTATATTGTCACATTGTCTGTAAATAGCAGCTTTGTTGATCTGTCCTTGCCAAACAGTTTGCTAGTGTAGTCCATCACCAGTATGAATAGCAGTGGGCTTAGTGATGAATGATAATGCTGAGAGTCCGAACACGGTTTGTTTTCATTGAGTCCTTGTATGTAGCCTTCATTAATTCTACAATGTTTATGGCATTTCATTCCATCTCAGGACTGCCCAAAGCTTTCTTGGGACGTTGTATGTTTTCTCTATGTTTGGGAATGCCCAGTTGGACTCTCTCTCATCTCTAACTTCACTATCAGTCTCACTATAAACAATGGGTCAGTTGTGCTGCATCATGATCTGAATTTGAACTGTTACTTTCCTGTCATACTTTCTACTGTTAAGCTTTTTCATTTATCAGTCAGCCTCTCCATTTTCATGTAACATGACAGGCGTTTGATACTTCTATACTGCCTACAGTTGTACTTCAGTTATCTTGGGTACACATTTCTCTTCATAATGCTATGACTACCCTTAGAAGCCATTTCTGTCTCACAGTTCACCTAACATCTTGAACGTATTTGCTGTGACCTCATCTGTGCCAGCTGCATTCCCTGACTTCATCTTAGTGCTGCTCATCTTTGAGGTTGGTTTGTTTTCCCTCTTTCATCATAGACTGTGTATGGGGCAGAATAGTTTCTCTATAATTTCTTCATTCACAAGCTGCTGTAAGTACTCCTTCCATCTGCCTTTGTCCTGTGAACTGGAGAGCAGGTTGTCACCGGCATCTTTTATGAATGGTGTCTGAGGACTGCCTTCTTCTCCAATAATCTATCTGTTATGCTGAGTGACTTTACAGAAGTTGGTAAGGGTTCCTTTTATGCCTTCTTTGCTATTTCAACTGCTCTCTTAACCTTTTTTTTAGTTGTCCAGTATTCCTTTTAGCCTGGTCTGTCTTTTCGGTCTTTCATTTTTTCTTGCACTCCTTCTTTCTTTTGTCAACTTCCTGGACATTTACATTTCACCACCAGCTTCTCTTGTATATCTTATTTCGAAACTTAAATAAGTAACTAATAATAATTAACTGGTGTCAAAATCATGGACTGAAGTTGTATGCCAAGAAATGCATTATTGTATCCTTTGGGAAGTCATTTACCTCTGGGAACTATAACATTGACAAAATTCTCATAAGAGCATTTGGAAACTTATGTGGACAGTGGCCTAACTTTCATCCAACATGTGTCCATCGTTATAAGAAAGTCCATCT